>NW_009936823.1:0-23850 GCF_000696875.1 Nestor notabilis
GGCGCCGCCGGGGGGAGCTCGCCTCAGGGGCAAAGGGACGCGGCCCCGCGCCGCCCCGCGCTGTTTTAAACCGGGGGGAAAGGGAAGAGACCCCTTCCAGTGCGTTTGTGTGATTCAAACGCTGCCGAGGTGGAGGTGAGGGCTAAGTTAAGGTGGGAGCTTAAATTAAGGTGGAGTTCTGTCAGAGCAGGCAGCGGGAGCAGGGTGGGAAGCAGAGGGTTCCCTCAGCTGGGGAGGGCATGGAGCAGAGCTCCAGGCTGGCAGGTCTTGCTTCCTGGGAAAAGGAGGAATTGAGGTCAGTGTGCACACTGCCACAATTAAACCACTCTTAAATTGCAGCTGCTCAGGGACTAGGAAGGGTGCGAGGCGGTAGGTGGGTTCATTTCTGTAGAAGAGTAATGGAGCTGGTGAAGGGTCTGGAGCACAAGTCTGATGAGGGATGGCTGAGGGAGCTGGGATGTTCAGTCTGGAGAACTGCCTGAAAGGAGGCTGGAGTAGTGAGAAAGTGGCTGGTGTTTTCTCCCAAGTAAGAAGGAATATGAGGAAATGGCCTCAAGCTGTGCCAGGGGAGGTTTAGACTGCCTATTAGGAACAATTTCTTCCCCAAAAAGGTGGTCAGGCATTGGAAGAGGGAAGTGGCAGAACTACCATCCTTGGAAGTGTTTACAAACCGTCTAGCCGAGGCCCTTGTAACATGATTCAGTGGTGGCCTTGGCAGTGCTGGGGAAATGGTTGGGTTTGATGATCTTGAAGGTGTTTTCCAACCCAGCTGATAGTGTGATTTTATTAGCAGCTACTGGGTCTGGTGCCTGTCTGAGAGGGAGAAATGTGGTGGTGATTTATGTAAAATGTAAAACCATGTGTGGCTCTAATGTATCTGCACATATGGCACTTGTGTGGTGACTGAAGGGACAGTTGCCAGGTGGTGGATTTTCTGTCTGGCCTGTAGTATGAGGAGCTCCAAATACACAGCATGTAGTCATGCCTAGACCTGAGGAGTGTCTCTATAGCACACTGCCTCCTTCAGTCCCTGCCGCTGGTGGTGGTGAGTTTAGTCTTCTCGTGTTCAGGGAGCTTTAACATTTTTGCAAAGGAGGACAAATCATAGTATCCCAGACTGGTTTGGGTTGGAAGGGACCTTAAAGCTCATCCAGTTCCAACCCTCTCCCACTGGCAGGGACACCTTCCACTAGAGCAGGTTGCTCCAACCCCCTGTGTCCAACCTGGCCTTGAACACTGCCAGAGATGGGGCAGACACAGCTTCTCTGGGCAACCTGTGCCAGTGCATAACTGTGTGTGTATATATATGTGTGTGTATATATATAAAAATAACTATATAACAAATAATTGTATTCAAGCATAAAACCAAAATTTAAATTTATATCCAATAGGCACAGCAGATCAGATCTAATGGCTGTGAAGAGAGGGTATGCAGTTGAAATGGTTATGTTATTTCATTAGATCTGTAACTGACTTCTTATAAATGACTCTGTTTTAAGGGGTTGAAAGTTCATTATTACTCAGAATATAAGTAATAATATTTTCTCTAGCTGGCCTCTATCCTCTATTGTGATTGTCAGCCTTACAGAGTGTAGTTAGGAGTGTGTGAAACAGAAAGAAAACCTATTATCAGCACTGAAGTCTCTGTACAAGGGCCCTGAATGCTTCGAATTTTACAATGCTCAAAGCCACACATTGATGCAGGCTGGCTGATGACTTCTTATCCAAACAGGTAATACTTCATCTCCAGGAGGGAAGATATGGAAACACAAATAATGTGCTTAAATTCTGCAGATTCCTATTGGTTTAAAGGTAAAATTTATTGCTTTGCCGAATCAGAAACTAAATTATATAACTTTTGAAAATGGAGATTGAAGTCTTAGAGAAAAGGAAGGTTTTGTAGCATATGTTGGTCTTCATTAGAATGAAGTTAAGCATCAGGTGAAAAATTTATTTATTTCTAATAACAGATCTTTGTTATACTGGCGAGTATTGCTGTCCTCCTCTGCCTTACTTGGTATTCAAACACATGTGCTGGGTTGAATTTTACGTTCAAGCTTTTCAATATCCTGTCCTTTGCACTCTCAGAAAGGTTGCAGGAGGGCATGTTCTTCTTATACTTGTATTGGTACCATTAGGTTGAAATCACTGAGAATTTCAGAGTGCAGATGAATGCTTAATATTATTTTAATGTGATTTTGTACATAATTTATTTAAATAATGCTAAGAAATGAAAAGAAATAGAATTTTGAGGAAACGAAGAAGGTGTTCTTTTTCAGTTCTTGCTTGGAAGATCTCTAGGGTGAGAGCTATACCCTGTAAAGGAATTGGGAAGGTATTTGGCGACTTGCCTAAAAGCCACTTCAGACCTGTTCCTGAATTTGGATGGCAAGCCAACGTCCATTTTAATTCACAGAAGTGCTTAGAAAAACAACAGAATTTATTGGGCTGTATCCAGGAGAGGTTAAATTCACAGTCATTCTGAACTGGAGTAGTAACAGCTGCTGTGAGGATTAGCCTTTTGGCTGGTGGGATGAAAGGAAATATTAACTAATTATACGTGGATGGAAGTATAGCAGGTTAACATAATTTGTAAAATAAAATCAATTTTTGTTGGATAGGTTGGTTATATTTTATTTATGCTTTATATTTGTACTGAAGTAACAGTTTTAAGCAGGATGTTTTATATAGGTTTACTTAAAAATAGAACACCAGCTTGAAGAATTGGTGGTGTAAGAAACTGATAATGAACTAAGTAATCTTTCTCAGCTTTTGGTACTATTCTGCATGCATCCCAGGACAGTTGCTGTTGGAAAATTACAACCATCTGATGGCGGGCGGATGTCCCCTGTGAAAGACACTGGTGGTCTAAGTCTGGATTCTATTGGAAAAGTGTCAATACAAAATCACCTCTACAGTTGGCATTAATTTCCTTTGTGTTGGTAGTTTCAGGACAGCAAAAGGATCAGATGGCTGCTGAGAGTGAACCAGTTTGGTTAACATCTTGGGGGAAGAGAAGACAAACAGGGAGTTTAGAAGCCTGCATGGTTGCTTTGCCTACTTAATTGATAAAATAAGGGGTGGTAGTTTGGTAGTTTTTCTGAATAATAAATGTGTCAGATTAGTAGCAAGAAGTTGTTAGGAAGGAAGGATTCTTTCCTAGGAGAAAACACAGTGCAACATATGAAGTATAAGGTTTGGTAACGGTATAGCCAGGGCCTCTACGAAGAGGGTGAACTCAAGGCAGGCTGTGTACATGTCCACAGTTGATGACATGACCTTTTTAAATTTAATGGTTGGTTCTCTTGTTCCTGATAAGAGAGAACCTGACAATCCTTTGGAACATTTTTTCTGGGGCATGTAATGGACCGTGTTGGAATCTCTTTTTACTAAACCTGCACGGGTTAGTCTGAAGAGCAATTATTTTTCACAGAGAAGGCAGAGAGAGAGAGTGCTGAATTAAGAGAGATGACACAAAGCTTATTATACCATTTAATATGATACAGTAAGCCTTTACAATAAAGGCTTGTAAGGGAGCCTTTAAAGGATTAATACATTACATGTGTTTGGTTTTGTTTCCCCATGTACATAGATAGAGTGGGTTTGGGGTTTTTTTGGGTTTTTTGTTGTGGTTTTTTTTTTTTTTTTTTTCCCCAAGAGTAATTGGGGTGGTCATTTGAATTAGGGTCACCTCTCTTCAGGCATGTTGCTTGCAAGCATCGTATTTGCCAGTTTCTTAAGTTTAAGGGAGAGAATATTATTTGCTCAGGAATTGTATTTTAAGGTCTGTAGCCATGGGTTTGCATTGCCGTCTGGAGTTCTGGGTTGCTCTTTTTCTGATAGTGGTGATGATGACATGTAAGCCTTTGCTAACACATCAGAGTAGGAATTTTCTGTCTTGAAGACCATACAGATATCTGAAGCCATTTTAATTTCAAATTCCATTGTGATACTTGACTGCAGGGACATGTCTGTGTGGCTGCAGAACTCTGCTGAGACAAACCTACCTCCAAGGGCAGAGCCTGCTGGAGAAAGCCCATTTTCACGAATAGTAACAGAGATGCCCACTGTTATTATTTAACAATAACTGTTAAACGTAAGTCGAAGAGCAAATTGTGCCTTGACTATTTGACATTTCTATTGCAAATTTGAAGGCAAAATGGCAAACGAAAACCGATTATACATGCTCTTAATCTTAAATTTCCAGCTTAGTTTCGGAGTTTACACTATGCACGTGTGCTATATTCCTATGGGCCACAGGGGGGCAAGATTGAGATTTTAAACATGAAGAATGAATGTGCCTGAGGAGTTATAGTGGATAATGTAAATGAACTCTCTTCATTAATGACCCGGATTTGCCTCTGTCTCACATAAAGATGCCATAATCTCACTTTAATAATGATAAATTAGATAGATACAAGTACTGTCTCCAGCAATTGAGATTACATACGTTATTTATAGTAGGGATATAAATCCCACTTAAGTTTATATTGTTTTCTTTGCCACACTCTAACGGCTTGAGCCAAAGCCCATTAAAACCATTGGAAGCCCTTCCCTGACTTCAGCAAGCTCTGAATTAAGGATTCATATTTTTCAAATAACCTTGATTTTTCCTTCCTGCCCTTGTAATACTTATCCTTTCAAAATGAGTTGTCAGAAAAAAAAAAAAAAAAGTGAATATTTGCTATTATTCAAAGTAGGGTAGAATTCAAGTAGTTGTTGTTTTCCCCATTCTTAATTATTTTTTAATCTCCATCTCATTCCATCACTATCTAAAGTCTTGTCCATCTGAATCCAAGCACTCACCAGGGCATTGTGAACTAAACCTGGTGTCTTGCACCGACTGTTACATTCAGGCAGGATGGGACCTATCTGGTACCTTTATTTCCAAAGTAGAAAGATAGAGCAGGAATCCTGGCAGATTTGTTGGTTGCTGTCATAATCCGGACAGGAATGCTTGGAGGAGACAGCATAGTCCAATTCAAAGGTTAATTATTTTCCTTTCTCTTCCATTGCTAACATGAGTGGTCAATGCCTTTCTCTCATAATTTTCTGTTTGTCAGAAATATTCTGAAATCTACTGTGTCTGGATTAAACCTAGATGTGGATGATATGTTTTGCCTGGCCTGTTGGCAAAGGCTTTGTAAAAATCCAAATCAGATGTGTCTACTAGTTACACTTTATCATATTTTGTCTCTCTCCCAAAGAAGCCTGAAGATATGGTTTTCCTTTTTTTTTTTTTTTTTTTTTTAATCCAAATTTCATCAAGGGTATTGTATCGTTTTATGGTTTTTCACTTATTTTATCAATGAATTTACCTGACACAGAAGCATATCCTCCCAGTTATAAACTAATACCTATTCAATGGTAACTGCAGAATTTTGTTTCTTCCAGCTTTTTCTCATAATAGCTGAGTTTATTAACCACTTCATTCTTCAGTTCTTTCACAAGTAGGTGAAAATATTTTCCTGCTTATGACTTGTTAAATAGATTAATTTTTCCCAGACCTGGTTTGGTCTCATAATTTTCTTTGTTTGTTTGTTTTTTCCAGTTTAAAGAGCACTTACCTCACAACTGGTCATCTTGTGGCTTCATGATGCCAAGAAACCACTCTTAACTGCATGCTATTCCCTTCTCGTGTGTTTTTTGCCCCTGATACTCTACCTGTCTCTGGGATTCTTTCACAACTTCACTTCTTCTGGTTTATGTAATTATTTTTCTTTAGATCTCCTAGTTGTTCTTCACATTGCACCTAAGCTGTCCTGTTTTCATCTTGTATTGCTTTGAAATCATCTGGATTTTTTTGGATTTGTTTTGCCACCTTCATTTCTCTTCCTTCTTTCCCCA
The DNA here is from genome assembly GCF_000696875.1 of Nestor notabilis. NCBI lineage: Eukaryota > Metazoa > Chordata > Aves > Psittaciformes > Psittacidae > Nestor > Nestor notabilis. The sequence continues at coordinate 5,848 of NW_009936823.1, forward strand.
AATTTCTTTTCATGCATAAAAGCTCCTGTAGTTTGTTATTGAACAACCTGTATTTTTTTAATTTACTTTGTTGTTGCTGTTGCTAAGGGCAATGGGTACCTTTGGCTTGCTATTTTATATTTAAATAGCCTACATGGCAGGGTTAGTTTTATTTAACCTATTCCTTATTCAGACCAGACTCAAGTTTTTATACTGTTTTATATAAAATCCTTCTCTTTTAAAGGCTGAGCTGCATGGGGGTAGGGAGTGTTTGTTCTGGGTTTTTTCTTCTGTCTTTATTTTTTTCCCCCTCCTTTGGATTCCTTTGGATCCAGAGTGTAATACAAATTAAATTTGCTTAGGCAAACCCACTGTGTGTTTAAAAAAGTCATTATAAAGACAGGATCCTGGGGGTCTGACAGAAAAGCTAAACCAGCTGTGCTCTCCAGTACAAACAACACATAAATCTACAGTATCTTCTCTTCATGATCAAGTAAGTGAAAGAAAAGGCTCAGAAAGTAAAAGATATTTTTATCCCACAGAAGCAGAGCTAAAAGAATTCAGTGTCAGTTTAAATCTTAGCCATTTCTGTAGGCTGTTAAAATCTAGCATTTTTTCATTTGTTTTAAGCAGAGGTGTTTTGATTCTCTAGTCAAACAACTCTATTGACCTGTTAGAAATGAAGGTTGGTTTTAAGTCCAAGATTAAATGGTTATTCAACTCTTCAGTGAAGAGCATGTTTCCAGTTGTGTTTATTCTTGTTTATTCTTATTTATTCTTGCTACTTTCTATCCAAGCACATAAAGAAAATGCTAAAAACAAATACAGACATGGAGTTAATTGGGTTAAATAGTCATCAGATTGTTTTTCCTATTTATTTTCAGGTAAACCTCTTGACATTTATTTAGGTTGCCCACTAGAGTTAATAGGAAGACTCCCATCCATTTTTGGACAAACTGAGTGGAGTATGAGATGTCACTAGGTGATTTCCAGAACAGCATGGGCAAAAATGATTCAGCTGGTGCTATATCTGCTTAATCTGGGGCAAAATATACCTATAGATTGTTTACAAACTGTTGTGAAACTGCACCAAATGAGTAATTCCTTTTATGCTTCTTTGGGTTTTCAGAGAATACGTATATGGGTAGAAACTTGTATGCTGTGTTACCACAGCTCTTTCTCTTGTGTACCCATAATCCCTTTATGCTTATCCATGCCATTTTGCAGTACATGATATGATCATTAACATATGTCAATGTTTGTACATTTGGACTAGGATAAGTGCTTGGATCTTTATGAGGCACATATTATATATCTAAATAAATAGTGTAGCTGGGCAGCTAGAGAGATCTAGTAGTGGCTTTATAAAATGTTTCAAGGGGAAAAAACCCAGCAGACAGCCCAGCATACCAGGAGAAATATTAGTGACAGAAACATAGAAAACACAGGCCTGACTGCCCCATGCACTGTATGTACTGTGCCCCCGTTTGTTAGAGGGATGAGTGTATAAGCCACAAATTCAAAGTGTGGAATGCTTTCCTTCTTTGGGAACGGGATGAAAAACAACCTTACAGCAGTAAGTAGATGGAAAGCTAAAACAAAGTGCTAGAAGTCAAAGTGTGTGTATCTGGTTAGGCTTCTTTTGAGTGACTGCACAGCAAAAGGGGAATTCTTGGTCCTCCCTTTTATTCACCCTAATCTGGGCTGCCTGCTTCTGATTCCTTCCCTTACGCCCACTCCATACACACACATCATACATTTTCACAAACAGTCTTAATTTATTATCCAAGTGGAAACAATGAATAATTTTCTTTTAGGTTATTGAGCTGAATCAAGTCACAGAGGGGTCTAATGAGTGCCAGAGCCTCTGAGAGGAAAAGAATGGAAGCTGAATCTTCTCATTTGATTTGCAGCAAACCTCCAGATTGTGTCACAGCATTTCAGGTAACTAGAGCCTCAAGGCCAAAACTTGTTCTCTCTTTTCAAGCCCTCCCTTGGGCTGTTTTGCTTGTTGGAAACATTTTGGTCTTCCTGACAGTCACTGAACAGAGTCTATGATTTTCTTCCGATTTCTTCTTTTGTTTAAAAGCACAACAGTTCAGGCCACATACAAATTCAGGATCTGACTCTGAAAGGGAGATTGTGCTGCATGGAAAAGCAAATCAGATTCTGTCCCCTTTGCTCTGCAACAGCACAAAGATTTCCTAAACCTTAGAAGGTATTGTTGAGATGCAGCCAATCTACATTTTATTTTATGGTAGAATTTTGCAGCACTGAGATCACTTCGTTTTTCCTGTGTGCTCCAGTGCAGCAGAATTACTTGCAACCCAAGTACCATTTACTTTGTAAGTAGGCAGTGGAATTCTTGATTGATACCTAAAAAATTAAATAGGCTGTTGCTTTGGAGGGTTTTAATTCTAAAAACTAAAAAGACAATTTGAGCACTGAGGCAGCAAAAAATGAGTTGTAATCCTGTGAGCAACAGAGCAATATGAGATCAGTATTGTATAATTTTGGATAGCTGTGTCTGAAATTAACTGTGCGTTTGCTGTGCATATTTCAGCCCTAAGGGCTGAGTATTTGCCTTTAAAGCAAGGCATCATTTTATTTAGTTGTTCAGTCTTTTCACTCTTATGTCTTTATTTTTTATGGTATACCAAATCAAACTTTGTCTAAATGCTGGTATCAGATGTGCTTCTGTGCAATATACTGTATGCTCTAAATATGGTTGTATCTCCTACTGATGAAAGTTAGATTATGCTTACTCTTTTGCTTTCACCTAATAATTTCCTCAGTGCTACTCAAAAAAAGAATCATATCTGCCCTTTCAACTGTAAGATGTGATTGTTTTATCACTGTATTTCGGAAAAACAATACTAATCCGTATTTTTCATTGTAAAATCGTTTGGACTATCCTTTTGAAGTTCCCAACCTTATTCCGTGTGTGGCCATAGAACACTAGATGGCACTGTGTGGCTGCGTGTTATACACAGGAATGACAGCAGCAAGTCTCTCAACACATGAAAGAATCCTCATCTTTCAAAAATATTTGTAATATTTCCTTTTTATTATGAAAACAATTAAAAAGTGTAAATTCTCGATTTTTACACTTTAAAAGCATTGCAAACATTCTTTTTCCTGCGTTATGGTTACATGGGGAACATTTCTTAATGAGGTAGACTGACAAATACATTTGCTTATTTTTTTGGTAAAGCGCTCCAATCGATTAATCTACCAAAAGGGAGAATTTCCAGTTCCTGATATCATCAGCATGCTCCTTACCATAGAACAGGGAGGAAGGAATGACAACTGGGGTGTTGTCATTTTCTGTCTCCTCAAATAACCTTTTACTGAGTGCCGTGGCTTGAAGGGGAATGGACATCGTAAAAATAAAGTAAAAGCAAAAGGTGTTAGGCAGCACCAGTTCTTTGAGCTCAAGAGTCATCTTGAAAACCACTAGTGCAACGGTTGTTCCTTTGTAAGCATTCGATTGGGTTTGGATGATTTCAAAAGAAGTGGTTTCAAAATCACTGGTCTTCCACAGATAACGTCTTAGTCAGAGGGGCCCGATCCTGCATTGGGCCTTTAACACTGAGCGTGGTTAAGTAATGTAGTTAAATCACATGTGATGTGTTGTTACTCTGTCATACCCTGCCACTGTTTCACTGCTTTGGTCTCTCTCTTCCCTACTCTGTGTAGGTCACAATTCCTAGCTGAGAGCTGGGCTCTATTAATAACTGCCACCAGACTTAGTGGTGACTCTGGGTCAGTCACTTTGCTATTTAGTATTTCTTAATGCCCCATCTTTAACATACAGATTGATTGGATGGGTAGCGAAAAAGAAGTGTTATTGTATGTGTTCATACTTTCATTTTAGTTGGGCATAATGAAATATATTAAGTTTTTAAAAAAATCCTTCAAGCATGTCATGAGTAGCTGTCATATAAGCTTGAGGGCTTTAGACCAGGGATTATTTTAATTTCAAGTGGAATTTTGCATTTAATTTTTTCAAAGACCTACACTTTAAAATGCTCCCTCCTTAAGCACCAAGTCCCCCTCTGTCCTGTTTGTCAAAGTAATTATCCCACCCTACAGAAATGGAGGCAGAAACAATGTTTAGAAGAATGAGATTAAGATATGACTTTATTGTGCCTCTGTACAATTTTGCATGTAGTATTTTATTGCTGTACCAACGAGAGGGAGATAATGAATGGTGGACACCCACTGAGAGTATTACAGATGGACATTATGCCTAAGACACTGTGGAATGTTATATTCCCTCTGCTCGCTGCTGCACTCTCAGGAGGACACGAAAGCTGTGTATATCTCTTGGGATAGAGGGATCAACGGACTGTTTCATATTCTGCTCCGATGGCACTGATTGAAGGACTGTCCATGGCCCATAGTTTCTATTGGATCATAGGTGATGGTAGGACGAACATAGTGCTGTCTCATCCATTCTCTCTTATTGCAGGCAGTGCTGCTTTCTATACTGAAAAGGAGAGGCATAGCATAGAGCAGCCGTTTCATTTCCAGTTCCTTCCCCCAGTCTTTTCAATCCTACTGCAGCATCCAATACTGGTCTTGTGATAAACACATGCAGTTTTCCCATTTTGAAAACATGGCTAACTGAGTGGGGAAGAATGACGGTGAAAAGGAAGCTTGCATGGGAAGAATAAGATGTTTAGGGCCTTTCCTTTTCCACTCACACTTTTTTGCTGTTGATCTCTCTGCTCCATGTTCTCTACTGGTGCTTTATTTTGACATTTTTTGACCCCTCTTGCACATCCTTTTCCCCACCTTTTGTCTCTTTCTCTCCTCCTTTTCTTTTCCTGGTAGAAGGACATACTGCTGTGGTGTTTAGTTTTGATTGGTTGGGTCCGATACCAGTTCCCACCAGAAATATTTGGGTTTTTGGTACTCATAACCACTGTGTGTAAGTGTAAACTGTTACCTCTGGTGGCTACAATTCTTATTTCCAAATGGGAACATAAACAAGGAAAGCCCTCGCTCAGTGGAGATGAGAGTTGGGACTTTGCAGTTTGCAGACAGATCAACTGTGCAATTCAAGCTGAACATTTAGGAGAGCAGCACTATGGTAAAACAAATATGACCAATCAATCATGAAAGAATTTTCCCAAGGTTTGAATTTATTGGGGTGAGGTTTTTTTCAATAACTCAAAATAAAACAGAATCCAAACTAGCCACAGAGCTGTCTTCATGCTCTTGCAAAGCAACCAGTCTCTTAAAACAAGGATATATGTATCAAAAGCAGATGCTAACCTCAAATTCTATCTCCAGCGCTTCGGAAGCCTCTGTTTGCTCCTTTTGACAGAGGAGGAGCATGCATATCTCTTGCTGGGTAGAGGGTGGTGAGGTCCAACTGCTCTGAGTGACCAGGTCACTCACAGCTGCTGCTTTCTGCAGCCAGACAAGTCAGGGGAGGAACTCCAGCCCACCTGCTCTGCTGGAACACCACTGCTAGGAGCCCACAGGGTGTGGCTAGGCTGCTTTATGCTTTGGATTGAAAGACAACCAGGGACACTGATATTGCTTGGGAACAACAGCTGTATTTGAAGATGATCTCAGTGTCCAGTATGTAGCCCATCCTTACAGATATGTTTTTTTTCCCCCTTGTCCTGCCCATTGACAATACCAGATCAGAGAATCTTAGAGTACTTTGGGTTGGAAAGGACCTTAAGACCATCTAGTTCCAACCCCCTGCTGTGGGCAGAGGCACCTTACACTAGACCACGTTGCCCAAGGCTCTGCCCAGCCTGGCCTTGAACACTGCTAGGGATGGAGCATTTACCGCTTCTTTGGGCAACTTGTTACAATGCCTCACCCCCCTCACAGTAAAGAGCTTCTTCCTTATGTCTAACCTGAACTTCCCCTGTTTCAGTTGGAACCCGTTACCCCTTGTCCTATCTGTATAGTCTCTGATGACGAGTCCCTCTCCAGCATCAAAACACTAAACTGTGTTTTGTCTGAGGAGGTGACCATGCTTCAGGATTCCCAGCTGATGGAGAAGAACTCTTCAAAATACCCTTTCCAAATGAGTTTATTTTAATAGTAGCAAGAATCAATGCTTTCAAGTCTCCTACTTAGGTTTTCAATGAGAAAATGTCCAAGCAATAGCCAAAATCTCTCACAGAAACAGGACATCCTGCGCTGGGGCAGATGCACTTCCTTTACAAAGTTTTAATGAAAGTTTTCAACAATAGCTCTGTGTATGTGCTTGGTGGGGTAGCATGTGTACACACTTACATACATACACCCTGTGCAATGCTACACCAGCCTTTTAAAATAACATAAAAAATACTATGGGATATGTATGTTTTGCTTAAAGAAATGTATTTTAGAAAAAAATTTCAAATACTCTGTTACAGCATAAAGCAGGATTAGGTAGAGAGAACATTTCTGGATGTGGGTGGCCACAGCTGAAGGTCTTACAGTGAATGTTCAGTAAAATATCCTTGGAACATAAAATTAAAATAAATGAACAGTAAACTTAACCAATGTATCAGTGAATACAACAAATCTTGGTGCTAAATAAATACTCTGAGGAAGCTGAAGTGCAGTAATTAAAAGGGGATAATTATGCTTTCTCTTCTTCTTAGAAAAGGTGGAGAAGATTTTTTGGTGGTACATGGATGCAGTTTTTTAGAAGCTTATATTTGTGTCCTTAAGCCTGGGTTCCAGCTCAGGCAACATTTGTTACCTGTCCCTGGGCTTCTTTGCCACAGAAGGGCAGAAAGCCAAGATTGAGCTTTCCTGGCCCATTTAGTCAGTTACTGCAGCAAAAGTACGGCCTCTGACACAAATGGAGCATCCAAGTATCTGGGCTTGTGTCGCTGAAGGATCAAACTGGTGTTTATCTTTTCTCAGCTCTCAGTGCTTTTCTTCATCAAACAAATGGTTCAAATCAGTGAATAATTATAAATGCTAGCAATATGTCAAGGGCAATACATACTGCATTTAAATATAAGCTAAATGTTTATAAGAAAGAGTATTTTTAGTAATTGTCTTAGAAGCTTAAAAGTATTCACAGATGATAACAACAAAAAAAAAAAAAGAAAAAAGACTTGTTTTATTACATCCTTCACCTAGTTCCAGATAGTTTGCCCTTGTCATCTTTCAAATGAAGTAGTCATAGTTCAAATCATCTCTCTTCAGCAGCGGCCTCTGGTTAGCACTTGTGTCTGAGTGTGACTGTTGGTTATTGACCTGGCTTGGAGGCAGACAGAGTGGTTGGCAGCTGTATTCTTGTTATTTTGCTGTAACTCAGCTTTGGTTGTGAGGAATTTCATGGTGTTTCATCTCTGTATAAAGTTCTGCAGAACTGGTGGAGGTGAACACTAAAGAAGTGAAAACCCTTCTAAGATCAGGTCACACAGATGGATGGTGGGGTATCAACCCACACACTTGCTTGTTATATGTCAGTACTTATTGGAACAGAATTAAACTGACAGTGCCCTACTCAGACTGGCATTGGTGAGGTAATGAAGCCCAAATACAAAAATTATATTGAAGAAATCAATATGTGGTGCTTTGTTTTAATTTAATTACTAATAAATAGTAGGCTGCTTTGTGATGAGAATATCTTGTTCCTTTTAGAATAATTATTTTATGATCTTAAGGGTCTTTCCAACCCTAACCATTCTATGATTTTACCTGGTGATACTTAAGAATATCCTACAAAATGTACATAAACTCTCTCCTGTTTAGCATGGTAACTTCCAGGATTTGCTTTCCTCTCTTTGTAAGTTAGGAAAAGCACACAACCTTGTTAAGGAATCCTATGTTAAACAGCAGTGAAGAAAAGAGAATTCAGGAAAGGCAAGTTTAATAATCCCGACTGGAATTTGGTCAGAACTTACCTCCCTATGCTTAGACCTTATTTTCTTATATTAATTAAGATCATTCTGTACCCATACCCATGCTGAGTTAATATAACAGCCAAGACTCTGAGTTGAACATACCATCTGAGACAGAGGCACCCCTGTGTACCTGCTTTCAGGATTCCAGGAATTGGGTTGGCATGAAGAGCAATAGCATGTTTTAGAGGATAATTTTTTTAATGTTTGTGATCATTAATTGTAGTTCATCTCTTAGGTGCCAGTTTCTAGGAAGGACAGGACACTGTTCAGATGTTAATTGTCTGGTACAGCTCTGTGGAACTTCAGAGAGTTTAGATTTTCAAGTAATGCTGCAAGATAATAAACTATTCTTACGATGTTTTAACAAAATGATGTTGTTGTTGACATCCAGTAACAGCATGAAAATATATTTATTAAAAATCTTTGCATTTTTTGTCTTTTATCGTAAACAGTCTGCTCTTCTAATCCCTTCTGGATGGGTTTAGGTTCATGCCCATGCTTAGAATACCCTAGTCATGACCACAGTGGCACCTTCACCCTTCTTTTTTGTTACACAGTATTGCCAGACATCTGTGTCAGAATTAGCAGCCCATTGTGCTGTGTGCTCTGTCTTATGCAGACATACAGTAAAAAATGACATGCTGCAAATCTGATGCTACTGTAATGGAGAGAACTCTTCTGTGGTTCCTATTAGCACAGTATATGGAAGGCTTCCCAAGATGCTTTAGGCAGGATGACCAAAGCTAAAAAAGAGTAGCACTGAAAGCCACAGTTTGGCTTAGGAATTTTGTGTCATTATTGAAACTACAATAAGGTAAAGACTTTCTGGTTCTCTTAAATGAAGATGTGAAAAGTCTTTCTCATTTTGTATTTGCAAACTAGTTCTGATATTCCTGGGAGACAATGGAATGTGAACAGGAAGTGTTTGCTGTTAAGGAGTGCATCATGAGTGGAATGCCACATCAGTTGGAATCCCTAAGCCCTGAAGGTATAGAACTGTGTAAATTTGTCTTACTGTAGGCCAGGAAGATCAGCTCCGGGTAGGTTACAATCACATTTAACACAATGATATAAAGTAACAGGGAGAAGTAGTAGCAACACTAGTGCTAGAAAACATGGATAGATGTGAAAGAGGTTTGTATAAAGATAGATGGATTTGAATTCTCAAAAAGATAGGCTTACAGAAATGCATGTCATACAAAAGAAATATTTCATAATCTTTTACTTATGAGTTTATTTTTCTAGAGATCTGACTGACTTGTGTCATACACTCTGCAAAAAAGGTTTTCTTTACCATAACCTTAAATTTCCAGCTGTCTGAGATGATTCATCAAGATTCTGGTACAACATCAGAAAAAATAATTGGAACAATAAATGACAATCAGATATATTTTACTGGGACAGATATTTACATGATCTGTGCTATGTCCAAAAGCAATAGAACTTAGCTGGAGACACCAGGAAGATGTTGGTTTTATACCCCGGGTCTGAAATCTCTTTATTGTTGATTTCTTTAGACTCACTCTGGATTTAAACAAACAAAATTACATCCAGAAAGTTTATGTTCTAGTGTCTTTGCAGCCCTCCAGAAAAGCATATTGTCAAATTTTGTTGTATGGTTTAGTGTTGTACTTTTTTAGGATCAGTGGAATGACCTTAATGTCTTCTGATGGATAATTAGGCATGACTGGGAATATCCCTGTAGGTATATGTAGGAAGTAGTTAGGAGGAAGAGGACTTAATGCTGGCTGCGAATCAGGAGAAGGTTCTTTAGTTTGGCATGGTGTTGGAATCTGCTTGTAGACTCTACCACATGGAAGCTGGTTGAGCTCTTGGAGGTATAGGTTGCACATGGGCTGAGGTGGAAGAGCGAGTGAGTGTTAACAGGTAGATACAACCATTGCAATGCAGTGAAAGAATGCGTAGGGAAGTGTAGCTTCCACAGCAAAAGTAGGAGACTTACAGGGGCAAAAAGAATGTGTAGCCCTCTCCTGAACTTCCTGTTATATTACAAAGCTTTGATATTAAAGTTTGTATTTCCGTCTCTATTCAAATCTGATTTCAATCCTGAGCCTGAAGTTCAGGACACAAGCTGTTATCCTGTGTCCTGTTTTTTCTAGAGTTGTGCTTCTTATGGGCTGGAAAGGAAAATCATTCACTTGTTTCCAGTTAAGGCTTTCAGTGAAATTGTTGGTTTCTCAAAATGCCCAGGAGATCAAATTGAGAGCAATGCTGGAAGAATGGCAATTGGATACCTCTGAGAAACCAGGTGCTGATTTTCAGTGGTTGAATATGTATCCAAGTGTCCTAAAAATTTCAACACAGTCTGTAAGGACAGTTTGTTAATCAAAGTTGTGATTTAGGGTTACGTGGATGCAACCATATATTCTCACATTTTTCATTTTATTAGGAGATTGGGATGTAGTATTTTATTATGACCCTCACTTCTCTTTGCCTGAAAATGAGAGCTTGAACAAGTCGTTCTTCATTTTAGGATTTGATGCACATACTAAACACAAATGACCTCAGAAGTCGCATAAATTCGTCTTCACACAGATCAAATTCAAAATAAGGGTTCTCTAAACTGCATTTTCCCTTGGCCAAAGTGTTGGGTTTTGTTTATTGACTATGAATAACCAAAAGTTATAAACGCATTAAGTGCTCTGTTACCATCCAAGCATGTATTAGCATCATTGAAACAAGTGCAAATACCAACTGTAATTTAATAACCATATTGGGTAGTGGGTGGGAAATTCAATTGAGTAATGCCTTGTTCGAGGTATGTTCCACTGAAGTTGAGAACAGCACTGAGCTGCCTTCTGGAGGTTTTATTTCCCCTGTAGGTAGCAACATTGAGTAGAAACAAAATAGCTCAGAGCACAGGGGATAAAAATGGAACCTCTGAGAGCACGAGGCAAGTGATCTAAAACACAGGATGGTTTATTGTTGTGGGTTAGGTTTTTTAATGTTGGGTTAGTCCATGGAGAATGGGTGGAACACTCTCTCCAGCCAGAGGAACCCAAAAGGGTATGAGCTCACCAAAGGAACATGTGAGATTTATTCTGTTTTGCTCAAATCTGAGGCATTAAAGCCACCCAGGCCTAAAAAATAAAACTGACCTGCTGAAAAAACTGCCCTACTTTGTGCAACTGAAGTCTGCTAATTTTGTGAAGTAAGTCAAGATACCTTACAAAAGAGTATCCTGGATTCCCCCCACTGGAGGCTAGATTTCAGGAGGAAAATGTGCTGTGTGTGAAAACTGCAAAGGAGGTATAACTTAAGAAATCACAAGCCCTGTATTTTCCCTTTAGTTTTCTTCATGGAAGGAAGCGGGGGAAAATGAAGTGTTGGCTTCCAGTGCAAACAAGTTACTGCTTCCTGATTCTACCTGTGTAACAACTGCACCAGTCAATGGCTGGAGTGCATGTTCTTTTTATTCCCTCCCTGCTAGCTTCTGGGAAGGGGTATGTTGCCTGCCTTAAGTGTCTGTTCTTCTATTGCCTAGCCTGCTTTTGATCACACTGTTTCACCTGTATTACATCCTGACTTTGCTGTTGCTCATGCATAAAAGTTGCGCTAGTAACATATTACCTTTTGTGTTAATTAGCTCACACTGCAGAGGGGTTGTTGAGATATGGGTACAAGCTGCTCTCAGAGGAAAGAAAACCTTATGGCTGAAGTTAACCCCCCAGGACTTTCTCAAAGCCACACAGGAAATCTGTGACAGATCCCAGAATAAATCCCAGATTTCCTGTCTCCTCCACTTGTGCTGTTAACTACAAGGCCCGTAATTTCTTAGCTGAGCAAAGTGCTGCCCAATATTATCTTTCTGCTATGCTCTTGCTTCAGTTTACCACACTAGTTGCTGCCACATGTTAGGCTGAGGCAGTTCATCCCTGTGACTTTTTCTTTGTTGTATCTTGGGGGATATGGTTGTGTATTGTACAGTGAACGTATTAATGCTGAGGAGCAGTGCTGTTCAGCAGTCAAGCAAATAAAACTCAATAAAAGGCATTTTGAGCTGACCATGGAGTATTTGCAGGTACAGATGATTTATTGTCTGATTCCCTTTTCAAAATAAACTGTTCATGCATCTAGTAATATAAGTAGCATTCAGAGAAGCAGTTTTGGTATGCATTGGATGATTGCTGCCTGTGGTAAAATAATGCACTTTCATAGAGTTTAATGATTTGAATAATGTGATTTTCATTTTTGCGTATGCCAGTTTGTGCTTTGGAAAATTGACACATTGTCTCATTCTTAAGCATCAGACATCTTCAATGAATTGTAAATTAACAGATTCAGTATTAGTAAGGGAGAGGAATTCATTGTGGATTTATAACTGAATGAGATGGTCTTAAGATTTCATGACTTTTATTATTGCTTCTTAAACAGGAATTAGAGGAACTTGGTGTGCTCCTTAGGTATCCAAGATGTTCACGTTTTCAGATGTATTGCTGAATGTCTAATCTGGTTTTAGAGACTCTGCTGATAGGTTAAACTTCAATAGTTTTCATTCTGTGCTTCTCAATTTGTCCTCATATGGTTCTTCTTTAGATAACATTACTTGTACAAATCAACTGAAGCAGAATCGGTATTCTTCAGCCAGTCCTGACAGCATTTCTAGTGCAGTGCAGCTATGGAGTTTCATTCTATCTTCTTGTTTTCCAAGTTATATCTAAATAACTGAAAAGAAACATGGGAACAAATGAGCTTATTTTAAAAGAGGACATTTAGAGCATTTACTATATGTGTAACCATTTTGAATGCAAAACCTTTGGCGACTTCAGTGGGCAACTCCACAAGCAGTAAGCTGAAAGTTCTCACTTTGTACGTGTATACAAGCAAAAGGTAACTTCCAGAATATTTTGGGGTATAAGCATTATCCTTAAAGAAGAAAAAAATCATTTAATGTCAGCCACTGTCTTTAGAATTAGAGGAGGGATTTAAAATTCTCTTTCTGCCCAGTGATGTCAAGGTCAGTTTTGTTACTGAATTTGGTGAGGGGGAGGCCAGGTCCTAGAGGATCCACCTCAGTAAGGTCCTTAGGTATGCGGCAAGCTTGCAGTGTATGTGTAGTCCACTTGATGTGATGATACTGCACAGAAGATAAATGTTGCACCTATATCCAGGTGCTGAGCAACAGGTACTTAACAAAAAACAGGCTGTAAAAACATTCTGAAAACCTGACACTGTTGAGGTTAGAATAAATAGAAACATGAAACAGCTGTAAATTCTAAACCCAGCTGGTTTGTTAGGTACTTTTAAACAAAATACCTTTTTAATTTCTCACAGAATTGTAAGTCTCTTTCCTTGGACTGTGAAGTGCTGTGATATGACATTAGCACATAAAACTTAGAGTGTACAGGTAAGGACAACATCCCCCAGCATCTGGTTTCCACAGATAATGGGAGATAGAGAAGACTCACTTTTTTTAGCAAAGTTGTGGTAATGTCAGCAAAACTAACCTGTGCTAAGTCAGAGAGACACTCAGGGAGACCTGCCTGGGCATCTGTGCACTCTACCCAGTGTTCTAGGTCCCAAGAAGCTTGTCCATGAGGCAGTTCCACAAAAGAGCTGGTGTTCTGCCACATCCACTGGTTCCTTCTACAACCAGGAGCAATGAGCACTACTGTGCAGAGAGACTCTTTCCTCTGCAAGAGTCATTTCAAATCTAGACTAGTTAACTCCAGCTCACCATTATCCCTGGTGGATCTAGACTGGCTCCACTCATCTGTCTCTGCATCATGCAGTCTGATAACCATTTTACCCATGTTTTTTCCATGACCTTTACTGTCCTAGTTTCCATTTCAGTGGATAATGGAGAGTCAGATGTGTTACAGTTGTTTTAGCAGAAAACTGGTTATCGTTTATGCTGGGAAGAGTTAATCTTTGGGGTGAGTGCCACCACTGGTGACAATATGTGTACTCATTCTGAATGTACTGCCTTGCAAAATAAAACCAAAGACATCAAATTAAGAAATGACACTTTTCACTTGAGACCATTATGAAGGCGGAGACATAATGAAGACTTGAAGTGGTACAGATCCAGATATTGAAATCCAGTTTAAATCAGAGCAAAATGGAAGACTGTTAAGCTGAGTGGTTATCAAATTATTAGGCTATAACAAACCATTGAGAGAGTTATCACACAAGAGATAAAACTTTAGCTTGAATATGCTTTTGAGAAAGGGCACACTGTAGTTCTTAAATAATTTTTCATTTTATGAAAGAGAAATCAGTGCTTTATATTGATCTCAGTATCTACTGTTTATGTTGGATAAAGGAGGCTAATAGTTCACAGTAGACTGCAAATAAGATGTGTGTGAACTGGCACCCAGTCTTCAAAACATTGTTCCACAGCTGCTTTATTTCTGAGCTGGGGACGCTAGACTGCATGAGTCTAAATTCTAATGGGCATGGAAATAACCATAATAGCCTTTAGTTCCTCTTGTGATGACATCTAGGAAGTCTGTCCTGAATGGAGGCATGGTTTGCAATGGCTGAGTGGTTCTGCATGCTGAGGAGCTTACAATGTGAATCTCAAAGGTGGATGCAGATGGGATGGAGGGTATGATAATATGCTGTCTTGTAACTGATTAAGAAACTATGTATTTTTTACTTAGAGGGAAAGATGCTTCCCTTAGTACTTTTATTTACTCTTCATCCTTCACCCCCGATTTCTGACCATATTTACTATAATATATATAAAATCGGATGAAATAGTAGCCCCAGAGAAGGATAGAATAGTCCGAAAATCAAGGTCTGTGTATGTCACAGGAGTTAGTCTAGTGAAGACACTAGGCGATATGTCCCTTGTTACATGTGGCAAATCAGTACTTGGGCTGTAAGCCAGACAGTCTTGCCAAAAACAGATCTTGAAAATGACTGAAGGCATTTGTCTCCTCAGAGAGCCTGGGCAGCCAAGCTCACAGAGCTCTGTGCTTATACTGAGCTCTTAAACTCTATCTACAATCAAATCTTCATTCACTTTTCTAAATTAAGTAGCTACTTTCATAGAAATGGAACAGTCCGCTATATGACTGTATCAATATTGTTACAAATTGGCAAGTAAGATTAACAAGAGCAGAATAAGAATTTATTCTTTATTATTTAAGAATTTATTCTTAAATATAAGAAATTATACATGAATGGACATGACATGCTTTTTGTCTCAGAGCACTTCATGATTAGCTTAGACTTCATGTACGGAAGTGAATTTATAAACTGTTACCCTATACATAAATGAGGACATGGCTGTTTTAAGGTTGGAGATTTAGAAGATAGCAACAAAATGTTACCATTCCTCACACTGCAATAGTACATTACCCCACAAATTAGTGCCAACTTATGATTTGACCCTGTAATGTATTAGGGGATAATAGGCTGGGCACAGGTCATCTTGAAAGGATAAGTACATGGATTTTCACTGACAGCTTAGAGCTGAACTTCTCTGTGTTCATTTGATAGTTGTCTCTAGCTTCCTTTTTACCTTCATGTCTCTAACTGCAGAATCGTTCTTAAGATTGTGATGCTTTATAAATCCAAAGTGCTACGATTAGCTATTCATGTCATTATTTTGATTGCAAATAAGACAAGGTAAAGTGTATATAAACCAACTTCAGTTAGAATGTTACATCTTTCACATAAAGTACTCCTCATTTTATCTAGTTGCTTACAATTCTGCCCAGTTAATGAAACTACAGGCGATAGTGGTGTTACAAGGAACCATTAGGTCTTTTTATGCTGTTGTTTTCAGTAAGTCTGGCCTCTTTGTGAAGAACAGCTGTTACGTACTTGGACTATCTGAGTTCAAAGATAAACCTCATAGATCTACACTCAAAAAGCCATTTAGTTCTATGAGTCTCAGTACTGATTGCAGAATTGGAAATATCCTAATAACAGCTGGGTCCATCTGGAAAGTTACACTGACACACTTTCTTTCTTCATCTCATTATAGTTGGTTTCTATATTTATATTTTTTATCTTTATATTTTTCTATCTTTCAGATTTTCTTTCTAAACTGACTGGAGATGCAAACAATTGCTAAAATTTCAATTCATTTGCAGGACTATTTCAGAGATGAAGACAGACCCTTGTTTTAATACTTTTCTGATTTGCAAAGCCAATTCTGCAAGGCAGATGGAGCTGAACTGAGTATAGGTTTCTGCAGTAAATATGTATTCCATTCATAACTTGTAGGAAATGATCATCTGAGGAGCTGTAACACCAAACATATGCTTTACAAATAAAGCAGGTGGTGGGAGAGTCACCTCTAGTAAGACCGTTCTGCTTTGTCAGAACATACTTTCTCTGTATGCAGAACTACTAAGGAAAAGCACCAGTTTCCTAGGTAAGGGCTCTGTCTGCTGCAGGTGGTTGCAGTCTGGGAGCTGATGAATCTGGTGTATTTGGTGGCAGGAAGGGAGGCAGGATTTAAGGCACTACAGCTGCAGTGCTTTATTAAGAAGCTTGATAGTCTAGCTTACTAGTTTGTGAATTTGTTCATATGTCAGCACATGCAGTTTAAGATTCCTCTAGTCCTTAACAACATGAACTGTTCTATGATTCTAAGTATTGCAATGAGATTTTCCCTGCAATAACACACGCAGCTCTGGAATCTCTGTCAAGCAGTCGTCCAAAGCTGTCAGGTTGGAATTTCTTTTCCTCCACTGAGTATGTTTTACTCAATTCTAACATGTAGTGACGTCCTATGAACCATTTTTAAAGACAGACTTCTAATCACAGGACTTAAATGATTTTATAGGGATCTATCATCAAACCACATATATTCAGTGCTTTGATGCAGGCTGATAATCATTAGCATGGTAATCTCTGGAAAGGAAATTTATCTCCTGCTACAATAACCAGTTGTTGTGCCACTCTGAGAAAACAGTTTGTTTAAATGATTTTCCCAGAAAGTGAGTAAAGATAAATGTAAAAAGTAACAGTAAATAATTACAAAGAACTGCTCAGATTACCAGTTGTACCCCAAAACATATTAGACAGACAGAAGACCACTTTGCTTGCAGAACTTCTTGGCCTAAGCACTTTTTCGTCTTCAGAGACGTAGAAGCAGTAACCTTCACCTATATTTGAAATAGGTAATTCCAATTTTGGCTTTCAAAGAAATGCTGTGTTGCTTGAGTACGTATCACAAAAAAGCATTTTTAGTTTCATTGCAATGGATGTTTTCTTCTGTCTTCTACCAGACCAACCCCCTCTTAAAAGTCTTCCTAAAACTTTCTTGATCTAGAACTGAGTTCAGAATTTGTGCTAACATATCAGCATTCACAAGGAATAGCCATGGTAGCAATATGAGTAACTTCTGAAAGACTGGCCCTTAACTGGAAGGGTCAACCTTTAATCCTCCTTTTGCTCCTCTTTGTGCTGTCATTAGTATTTCCTGTGTGTGAAGGACAAACTAGTTAGAAGCAAGGCAACTCAAAGCTATTAAAAAGTTATTTCTTAAGTCATTCTCTCTCTGAAGCCACCACTCGCGTTTACTAAAGAAAAAGCTGCTTCAGACACCATCCTCTTTCTCTAAGCTTCTTAAAATGATAGGGAAAAGAGCAGGGCAAATCTGCTGAGTCAGCTGCTACTTCATTATAAAACCAACTGGAGGGGGCTGAGAGGGCAGTCTGGGAAGTAAAAATACCCTGGTGTAGAGAGTTCACTGCAGAGTCAGTTCAATAAAACTTGTGCTTTCCAGTTCTGGCAATGCTTTTGGACATTTCAAAGGGCTTGATAAACAGCAATAGCCTTGTCTCCCACACATTAAAGCTTCATCAACGACATTATATGAAAAGAAGAAAAACCTGGCAGAACAGTAAAGCAAAGGGTAAGGTGTTCCTTGGATGGGTCAAGGTGCTCTGAGTTCCTCTTGCTTCACTGAAATAACAGCATTTTTTTCTGACAGCAGAACATCTGTAACCTCTGTCTGTGTCGAAGCAGCACATCTGTTCACAGTTATGGGTCAGTACCCATACAGGAAGCATAGCTGTACTGCACTCAGAGATGCTGGATCATAGCTCACAAAAGCCATTTTTAAAACTTTAATTAGTGAAGGGACAGGAGGATAATATGAATGCAAATCAGATCCATGATTGCTAAAACCTCAAACAACTGCTTTCAACCTGCTGAA
>NW_009936823.1:23881-41401 GCF_000696875.1 Nestor notabilis
GGCAACAACAGTAGGGTCTTCATTCAATGGCTTTTTGTTATTGATTTTAGTTAAGTGCCCTGATTGTAAAAAAGGCTGAGGAATAAGATTTGCATCATTAATGCAGCAAAGCACATGAGCCTGGTGGGCTGTCTGATCATAGCACAGCATGTTTCCTGAAGTCATTTCTGTCCTGTCAGCCCACAACTGTTATCAGTCTTTCCCCTCTGTCAGGTAGCTTCTTGGAAATAGCTCTAATTTTAGGAGGGCTATTGAAGCATACAGCTCACAGTTTGCAGTAACAGTAACATCTGTTTACTGTTGCTAGGCTTGCACTGTAGGGAACACATCTATTTCTTTTGGTTCTTTTACCTCTGAAAAAAATATTGAGGGGATTTAAGGTATATATTTTCAGTGCCTAAACATATAGGCCTATGTAAATGCAGCTGTCTAATTAGAATATCTGCCTTGAATGAAGGAAAAATGTAACTATTTGAGAAGAATAGTAGAACCCAAAGCTTTAGTCCTCTGGCAGGAAAGACACATGGAAAGGCAATCTAGACAGCTAAAATTTGAAACACCTTCGTATTTCATCAGTAACATCATCCAGTGACTTGGTTTAGAAGAATTAATGGACTTGCTTGGAAACATATGGATATTAAAGTAGACTAAGCTGATGTTTTCTCTTGGATTGGTTCTGCTTCTTAATAACCTTAACTATGAGGCTGACTGTCTTCACTTTAAACCCATTTAATGTAGTCCAGTTTTATTGCTGTTGGGATCAGCTGATAACATTGAAATTTGACTATAATGTGGCCCACCACCCAGCTGTTGGAAGTATGGTGTTGATCTTTCATTAAAAGGAAATTACACTTCCATTTTCCTATTTCCTCAAAGCATATCACTTCAGCATTTAAGCGCTCTAGCAATGATTTTTTTGTGACCTCTGAATTCCATCATGAAGCCCCTGAAGAAACACCACTGCTGAAGTAAACAGATTCTAATACACCAAAAGTTGTAATTACTAAAACAAATTAGTCTAGTGACTGATCTTTCATTCTTAATGGTAACTTGTAACAAGAATACATAATGACTTTGTATGCATTCATTTGCGTGGGCAGGAAGGGCTGTGTAACTTTAAGAAATGATGTATAAGATGCGACTAGGACATGAAAATATTTAGGTTCTTCACCTAAAGACACTTGGGAGGTTTATAATATACTAATCCCTGGCTTAACTGTCTTCTAATTGCAGTTAATAAGATCCCTGCCCTTCCCAACGTTTGAACAGCAACAATGTTCTTGCTGGTTCAGTCATAATTGAAGGTCTAGCTGCTGAGAGTTACGAAATACACTGTCCTGCAGCAAAAACTTTGTTTCTATGTTGTAGGAATTTCATCTGATATGTCTGTCCTCTTGCCAGCCACATACAGGACACTAAAGAGTCACTACATTGCATTAAACAAGCTCCTGCTCTGATGTAACAGAATTTTGGGGTCCCCAAACCCATTTAAGCAGTTACTGCTAAAATACATAACTGAGGTGCCATGTAGTCAGTCATCAGGAGATAACTTGATGCTGGTTTTATCGTCAAAGAGACTTATATTTCTATTTACTGACCTTCATTAATAAACCATAAAAACATTGAACTTTATACATTGAAAGACAAGTCTATATTCCAATGAGTCATCTTCTAGATCTTCTGATAAATACTTACACAGTATTTGTGATGCCTTCTTCCCTATAGGGGATAAATTCTACAAAAACTTGAACTTAATATTTATGCAGTTATACATGGAGAAATTCTTCATGTATTTACCAAACAGTACAGCTCAGTCCTTACGAGGTGTTTCAGCATTTATTCCTATGTAGCTTTGGATACAGTTAAAGTGCATAAAAAGAAAATGAATATTAGTAATCACACTGAGGCCTGGTATAAAACCATGAAAATATTTAAGTATTTTACTTTTATTAATAAATACTAACAGTTAACTACTTAGAGGTATTTGAATAAAAACCATTTAAGGTTTCTGTTGACAGTAAAGCTCTAAATGCAAGACCAGGGGATGAGAGGAAAGAGCTTTCAGCATGGATTCTACTGCATTGCATGTATTTGTGAGCTTGAGAAACTTTCAGAATAATTCGTCACTCAAAACAGGCATAAGACAACACTTTCTAAGGACCTTTGTGTACAAGTCAGCTGATCCACGTGTGGGTGAAATGTGAAATGCATGCTTCTGCGTCTCTACTGTGTGATGAATTGCACCTTTTAATGTCTCACCTGCAGAGCAGGCATATTTGAGCATGTTTAGTTGTGTATGCCTTGCTGCGGTCATGAGGCATTCAGCAGTTAACGCTGACTTCATGTTTAGGCTGTGGGAAGAAGTAGATTGAATCAGCCCACTTTTCTACTGCTTTCCACAGACGAGGGAGACTTTCTTGAAGGTGGACACAATTATATACTTACTTGCTGGACATAGTCTAGAGAACAGCAGCTGTGATAAGTTTGTTCTTTAGAGGATGAGCAGGAACACAAGCATAACAAATGTTACTGCAATTGCTCTTATGACACCAAGGTCAGAAAGCTATATAGGAGGCAAAAAGTACATAGCTATAGAAGGAAGTTCTGCTGTTCTCTGCTGTCCACAAGTTGAGGGATTAGAAGAGACTGTCTGACCACAGTAGAAATAAAGCCTGTTATCTGTATTAACAAGTTTCAGAATGAGCAAATGTAAAATCCCTGTGGGAAACTGGGCAAAACTGATCAAAATAGATTTGAAGGCTGTGAGTCAGGCTGAAGGAGCTACCGTACTTTATGTAGTTAGATTCAATGTTTCTTATCATATGGCTTGAGTTTCCTCTTAAAAAGATACTTTTTTGTTTCACAATGACTAAGTATGTTGTCTGGCAGGAGATACCAAAATCTCAAAGTTCTCTATGGGTTGCAATGGCTAGAAAAATATAGTATCAGTGTAGTAAGTTGCTTCATGTGTTTCTTCCCAAATGTTCAGAACAGGTAAGTTTTCATGCTTGCTTTCTTAGGAAAGCTGGACTATAATAGTAGTTACTATGAGACATTTAGTAGGTTTGCCTGACTACCAGCATGGATAACTTTGTATTGAGCCGAGTCATTTGGAAAATGGGATCATAAAGTTTCAGACTGGTGGATCATGCACCTGTGTACTGTGCGTGTGGTTGATGCTGCATGTTAAAACAAGTTAGAGAAACCTGTAAAGATTTCTTCAGTTAACATGGTGGAGTGTGGAAAAGAAAGCTGGCAAAGGTGGTGAGAATAGCTAAGCCGCTGTAGCCTTTGATTTATATTTATATTTAAGGCCGGAGAGGAGCATATGATTGTTTTATCGAACATTAGGAGCTTTCCCAGAGAAACTTTCCTGTTTTCCTTGATAAGTGTACAGCTGACCATTTGCTTTTTACTCTAGCAAATTATTCTGTTGATTGATAGCTCAGTTCATTTCCAAAGTAGCCTTCTTGCTGCAGATGCAGCTGTGAATTCTAATCAGCTGAAGCAATTAACTGCTATCTTTGTGGCTGCAGAGGAGCCAACTGGAGAACCACATGTACTGAGAATGGGCTTTTGCAGATAACTGAGAAGAGGGAATTCATGCCTAACATTTACTCCCTATAATGTTCCCTCAGTTTCTGATATTCAGTAACTGGGCTTGTCCCTGTATTACTTGGTCAACATGTCTATTTTCACTATATTTAGTTTTACTTAGTTTAGCCACTGGTAAAGGGAATTAAGGAAGAAAGACCTTATGCTGTGACTAAGTTAAATAACTGACTTCCACTATTTTTTAGACTGGATACAGTTTAAGCACACTATCCTGTGTCTTGAGTAGACTCTTAAACATAGTCTGCAACAGGCTTCAGTGACAGCAAGCTTGACACTTGAAAAAGGTAGTTAGTGTCAAGGTGAGTGAGAAGAACAGCATATGTTCTAAAGCATATTTTTTCAGGGGGACACACCAAGGATCTGACCAGATGTCATCATTCTGTAGCCCCTGGCACCTTTTTAAAAGCGTTAGAGTGTTAACCCTGGTGTCCTGATCAGAACCCATCTTGGCTAAATCTAATTTGCCAATATTAACTTCCGTTGTTGTTTCAACTAGTTATGATGTTTCTTTATTTCCTGTCTTGGCTTTTAAACTGCAGCCATAATGCTTCTCTTTTTTTAATCTAAGGTAAAAAAAAAGGCAAGTATAGGATTCTTTATAGTGTATTTACTTCTGATGACCAGGGAACTTAAGGGGCCTCCTGAGAATGATTTTAGGCCAGTTCTCCAGACCACACCAGGCCATAATATAAACCCAACGTAAGTATAACAACCTGTACTAGAGTAAAAACTTTCAGGATTATCTTTATTATTTGGTGTTCAGATACAGAAGCCATAGTATTTCTTTACATATTGTAACTGCTGATACTGAAAGTCACATGAATAAGTTAAGAAGGACAAGGGAGAAGCAGATGTAGTTTTTCAGAACTGATGAACTACAACATAGAAATAGTAGCACTGAGTAATTAACCTGGCCTATAATATCTTTACACACAGACTTTTTCACTTTAATGTCAGTGGTATCCTATTCTCACTGAGTGGAAAAAACCCAAGAGTTTTATATTAAAAGAATGACAATCAGGTATTAAAGAGAATAGTGATGTAAAATTTTTATCTTATATGAGCTTAATACAATAACATACCATCTCTTATTATTCTATACAAAGAAAATGAATTTCCTATAAAAATCATATATAAAGAAGTCAGGTTTCATCAACAAGCATGGTACCTACATCTTGCAGCTTCCACCCTTACCTAAAACAAAGACCCAAAATAACTTTCAGAACAGTAGCTGATACCCATCTTATATATTGATTTTTCATTATCTCATTTGCATGTTGCATTTGCAAACTGATAAGAGAAGGGACTTGTGCCCGTTTCCAGAACTGGGGCTTACCTGGCTTCCTGCTGCTCCTGTTCGTGAATTGCAAGGCTGTAAATGAGCAAAATTAAGATTTTCCAGAATAGCTGAATTGTACTGTCTTGGAATTGACATAAAAGAACTGAAGGCTGTTGCTGAGTGTTTGAATCTGGAAGCAGAAGAATGTGGTTATTGATTATTATTTTTTAAGTAGTAAAACAGAAATTGAGGAGGTGTTCAGATATGCTTAGGACAGTATAGAATATCTACAGCTACATTCACTGACATGCTTATGGGTCATGATGCTTGGTGATTTGCTAAAATTACTTCTCAAATACATATCAGGTTATTTCTCCCTTTTTTCAGAACAGAGCAGAGTTAAGGTTAATAGGGACATTTCTACATGCTGAAAGAACATTGCTCTATGTGTGGTGCTAATCTTGCTTTTGAAGCAGAGGTGAGGGAAATTACTGTGATTTAATCAGTACTTGTATAAAATAAAGCCTGAGCTGAGGGTACTAGAATATACTTCCTAATTGAAATATAAGTTAGGATTGCTTTACAGCACATACTGATCTTCAAGAGTTCAACCTTTCCTGTGATCTGGACTTCTTGTTGAAGCGCTGTTCAGGTACTGTGTGGCTGGTGAAGCCCATGACCCCTGCATTATTGCTTCTGTGCTCCCTGGCAGCTCCTTTTAGCAAGGTGACTATGACATTTCCATGCAGAATTCATAACTGGGTCACCTGGAAATTATAAATGTACTTTTTACTTACATGGTAGGGAAATTTTAGTTTTAAAAATCTGAGAATGTAAGAACTAAAATGAGCTAGATACTTACTGAGTTACTGAATTTGGAATCCACAGTAGTCTAGAGAAGATCTATTCTCATTTCTCTCATAGATAGCAAACTGTTTAACTTCCTTTAACGTGCAATAATATCCATCCAAGCTTTAGTGCGAGACGATTGCATAGTGTCAGTTGCATCAAGGAAAGCAGGCAGTATAGGATAAGGCAAGCTTTTATAGTTTGGCAAATTTAGTTCTCCTTCATCCAAAGGTAAAATTAATGGCTGTTGGATCAGTATTACATTATATGTAGAGGTTGTGCCTCTGTTTTCAGCTTTTAAAAATCAAGACGCCTTTTCAGGGTTTGACTAATCTATACATCCAGGTTTTTCATTTAGTTCTGTTTGGAAAACTTTCTGAAAACTCAGAATTCTAAAGCCAAATTTATACTGGGCAAATTCCACTGATGGTAAGGAATTTACACTGGTGCAGATTTGACCTAGCTTTTGAACTGCCCCTTTAGAACTAGATTTGTGTATGCCAGCCCACCAGCAGCTTCACTGCTG
The DNA here is from genome assembly GCF_000696875.1 of Nestor notabilis. NCBI lineage: Eukaryota > Metazoa > Chordata > Aves > Psittaciformes > Psittacidae > Nestor > Nestor notabilis. The sequence continues at coordinate 30,151 of NW_009936823.1, forward strand.
GTAGACATCCCAAAAATGGTCTTTTCATGTGCTTACTTATAACAATGGAAAGCACTGATTTTTTTTTTTTTACACGCATAGGCACTGGTAATGTTTATGATAAATTTTGCTTTCTACTTGCTGTGACTGATATTTGCTTCATTGCTTTTTCTAATAAAATAAACTGCATCTCCCCTTTATACCCTAAAGCCATTCGGTTTTGTTTACAATTCTGGAAAAAAGGACATTTCAGGAGAAAAAAAATTTTCAGGAATAGCTGAAATGACACCTTTTTTATTTTTATTTTTTATTCCATCTAACAACAATAAAAAAGAAATATTTTAACTTCAAAGTATTTGGTCAAGATGTACCCAAATAAGTTTCCCATGTTTGCCAAGGGAAAAAAACCAACCCTGTAGAACTAAAGAGAGTTTGGAATGAATAAATAGTTCAATTGGAGTAGATACTATCAGAACTGCTCTTTTACTTGAAAGGAACATGAAAAACCTTTTGTAGTGGTCATATTAAGCTCTTAGAGGACAACAGCTTCTCAGAAAAGTCCTCCTGTTTGTAACATTGGTATGCATCATCGCTGACTCGCCAAGCCAGAGGAGACTGGCATCTCACTTTCAACCTACCAGCTTTTTCTTCTTTTCTTTTCAGAACACCCGGGGATTTAGAACTCCATATAGCAGTGCTTCAGTCAAGTGATACTGGTTAAAGGTACTCCTACCCTTTCTATTCCAGCTGGGAGTCACTGGTCCCTCAGTTGTCACAAAGGGCCCAGCCAGGCCATGACTGGTGCCATAGGACTATGGTTAGGCATAAACACGCATTGTTCTGATTTTAGAAATGACTGTTGAATCTGCATCCTTATGTCAGCCTCTTCTTTCTAGACATCTGGATCTGGAGTTCTACCTTTATTTCTCACAGCTGATGACCTGCTAACAGATATGTAAAGACTGTAACTTCTGATGTTCTGAGTTGCAGATTCCCTTTGAATAATAAAAGGCTTTTCTATATTTTGAATGGAACATTGACATCTGTTTTGACAGTCCTGGTTGAGTGTTTTCATAGTAATTATTCCTGAAAAAGGAAAACCAGTTTGAAATGCTACTCTAGGCAAGTTCCAACTGGGATAATTACGTGCTACCTCCCTTTAATCCCCCTCCAACATTGCTCCTTATGATGTTCCTTAGCTCTTGTCTTTAAAGTATTGTTCACTGCTTCTAAAGAGAAGCCACTTTTCAGAGATGGATATGGTTCTTTGCTGACTGGCACAGTCTTTGTGTATCATTATGTTAATCAAGGAATCCTAGAGTTTCAAAATTGCTCAGTTTGGTCTACATTCAGACAGACCACCACTGATTCAGAGCAAGTGCTACTCTAGCTCTTCACATACGGAACCATAGAATATCTCCAGTTGGAAGGGACCCAGAACTGTCATTGTATCGGTGGTGTAATTCCACACATGGAGTTTTGTTTAAGGTGAGGAGAAACTGGAGTAGATCCTTAGATGTAGTGGCTTTTTCTAAGCAGAAGACCTGTGAGCCTGCTTTTTGACTGAATGTGTTGACCTAGAAGCAAGACAAACTGCTTATTGCTTACACTGTCATTGACCCAGGGCAGGCAATACAGTGTGATCAGAGAAATGATTGTTTGCCTTCTCAAAAATATCAGTATCTCTCTCATCCTTTCCTAGTATGGCCAACACATGAAATGGTATCTTAGCATGCTAATAAAACATGTATTTTGAAGATTGGTCATATTAGCTCTAACTAGCATTTTATAGTAGCTCTTCTTTCTAAAAGAAGAATTTGAATTTTTGATCCAAAAAGGGTGCATGAAAAATTAAGCCTCCTTCACTATCACTTAGCCTCTGTATCAGCAAATTGTCCTTCAGAAACGATAATATCCTTGGTTCTGTGGCACCTCCCCTCTGTTTCACAGTTGAGAGTCTTTTCGCTATCTCAGAGTGGGAAAGGCTGTTTTGTTTCCTTCAGCCAAATCAGTAGCCTTGTTTTCAGAACAAAATGTCGCGGATGGGAATAGTGGTTCTGTTTGGTGAGAACTGAACTGGTTTGCAGTGTAACTTGTGATAAATGTCGCCTCTGTGGGTTGACTGAACCAAAACAACTTGGCATTTCCAAGCAATTAAAATGCGACCAGGAAGGTTAGATTGCATTGAAAAAAGAAGAGGAGAGAAAGACAAAAACTGAATTCAGATAACTAGATTGCAGCTGGGGCAGGTCAGATTCACAGCATAAACCTGGGCCAAAGTCCCATGTGAATCTAAAAGGGATGAGCTAGCGACTGATAATGCAGGAAAGAAGGGACACAACCTTCCTTTTTGGAATTCTGATACCACTGATGTGGCATGGAATCACCTCCTTGTCTCTTCCAGAAAGCTTAACTGCTTTGCTGTCTTTTTTCCCTTTCTATTTATTGAAGGCAAGGGAGAACAAAACAGACTTGAAAGTTGTATTGCGAATGATGTAGTGGAATGTGGAGGACATGCTGTTTGAAATAGTAGAGTGTGTGCAGTATTCAATTCCTTTGTAAATAGGCAGTGGGTTTGAAAGGACAGAACAGCTTCCTTAATATTGTGCTTTTTGACTGTCTTCTAAACTGTTCATTGAACTTACTGAATTTGCTGACATCTTACACGTTGTGAAATCACTTCACGTAGTGGCTGATTAGTGATTGCTGGGGCTTTGTCACAATAATCACTATTATAAGCTTCTGCTTCATCTTTCTCTTCACTGCAGTTTTGCTGGGATAGTTTCATATAGATTGAACTGTAAAGATGGGGACATGGATATTAGATCACTCTTGTGTTCCAGTGACTTCTATGGAGCTACACTGGTTTTCAGGTTGGTTGAGGGCCTGATCCATGAGGATGATAGACACTGAAGTTTGCAGCAGAGTAACCTAAGATTCACAGGGGCTAAGGAAAGAGAGAAATGGGAAGGAACATGGAAGATGTGGTTTACTGTGTTTTCAAGAGTAGCTGGCTGAAGAAGCAGATCTGGTACCACTGAGAAGGGAATTTAATATGCACAAAAGTTATTGCTGGAAGAGCAGTGCAAAAGTTGAACCACAGTGGTGCTCAGTTTGTCAGGCTGTGTAAGAAAAAGGGAATTTTTCCAAAGAATATGCTGTCAAAAGAAAGGAAAAGGTAGCACGCTCTAGGAGACAAATCCAGTTCCTAATATCATGCCAAAATAAAAAAAAAACACATTGGAGAAAAAGATAAAGAACTTAACAAAAACACAGTACATGTAGCAGAGAAAACCAGCAGAGGAATAATGCTGTCAGTCAAATGAGTGTGTGATGACTGATTCAATAACTTTGAAGTTAGTTACATGATACAATAGTAATAAAGCCTTTAGCAGTTATTGGTGTATTAAGTTTGCTGCATTTTAATATGTCAGTCAGATGTGTAATTTACATGGGCTTTACTTTTACTTAATTTAAGATGTTGACAAGCAGTTATTCAGAGAACGCAAAATGAAATTGTTGTTAGCTCCAATCATAATGACTCATTTGTAAACAAGCATAAAAGCAAAGAGCAATAAATACATAGCTTAAAGAGCAATGGGAAGGTTCTTTGGGACTTATTATTTGACCACTCTTACTTTATGTAGCATTAGAGATGTAACTTCTGATTTTCACTCAGAAGTTAATGGAAAGCATTTTAACAAAAAAGTAAAGCCAGGGGAGTTCCAGTTTAAGCACAGTGTATCTTATGTGAAAGGTATTACAGCCTTCATTACAAAGTGTGTAGCTTCCCAGACACTGAAAATGAATGCTGCACATTGAGGAAAACCAGTTTATTTTTTCTTTTAATTAATGGAGAGCTTCATGTCTTGAAATGTGGGTGAATTTCCATGTTCAGACCAAACTTGGCAGGTGCCTGCCAACATTCACAAGTGTCTGCTGACATGCACGGCTGTCTTAAATAATGGATTGAAAATTTGCAGGCTTCCAGAGATGCTGTGAGAGTAGTTCAGATCTGCAGAGCTAGTCAAATGATACATCAATGCACACTATATTTTCCATTGCAAGCAGGTTTGCTTTTCAACAACAAAAGAATGCAATAGCCTATTTTGATATTTTCTAAACCAGATAATATTATTTGTAGTTTGAAAGTGCTGTCATGGCTAATGATTCCATTAGAATCACGTAGAATCTATATAGAATTACTCAAAATTCTATCCCAGTTTCACATAGGGAGAATTCCTGGCATCTCAAATGTGGTCATATGACAAATGAGTTTCCCAGCTACCTTTGGTGTCTGTTTTGAAATCATTAGATGTAGTGTGAAGCGTTGCCCTATTGGCTGCACTAGGAAGACCTGCACTGAAATTCCTTTAATTTCAGTGTTATGGGAGACAAGTCACTTAAATGTAAGCCTTATTAAATAGCATAATATCCATGAGATTATGACATCCAGTATGTATCCCTATCTTCGGTTCAAAGTACACCTTCCAATAACGTACCTGAAAACAAAATTAAGATACCAGAAATAATGTTTATGAGTTGCTTCTTTTTATTATCCACTTCAGAGCAGAGGCCCTTTTTCCCCACAGACAATATATTATCATCTTCTGCATAAAAATAAATGCAAAACTCTATAAAGACTAATCCAGTCATCAAAACACAGCAAACGCAGTGTGACTAGTGCTAGATAATTTGAAAAGGAAGCAAGATTGACTGAGTGCATCTTTTGCTTCCACAAATTGGCTATGTGACAATCCTGAACTTTTAATCTCATTAATCCTGATTTTTACCCTTCTTGTTGTGCATAGCTGGTGAGGAAATAGTCCCCTAAGAACAATAGTAAGCATAAGAAGAAAATACTGTTGCTGCAGCAGTTCTCAATAGGAAAATCATAGAATGGTTTGGGTTGGAAGGGACCTTAAAGCTCATCTAATTCCAACACCCTGCCATGGATTGCTTGTGCCCTGCCGTGTTGTCCCTCCAGCAGATGTCAGGGTGTGTAACGTTCCCCCTGAGGACCAGCGCTTGCAAAAGGGAGGCTGCTCCTTTCTGTCTATAGAGGGCCTCATCCACCTGGTCTTCCTGATCGGGTTGCCTGTAGGAGACCCCCACTGGAATGTCCCCTGTCCCTGGCCTCCCTTTTATCCTTATCCATAAGCTTTCGCTCGACTCCTCATTCGTTCTCTAAAGATGTACAAACTTAAGCTTATTTCCAATATTTTTTAGGTCCTTTTTGATAAATGAAAAAGAACTCCACAAAGAATGCCAAGTAAGAAAAATGTTTAAAAATTGCATTAGAAACTTTTTACCTTTTCTATGATTTGACTGTTTCTGGAGTTCAGTATCAGAAACCCTTAGCTTGTATAGGATATGAGCTATTTACCTATTTATAACCTGCACAGCATGGTCCCGGTCCCAGTCCCAGAGTACCCTAGACTTTTGCCTTTGGTCTCTTCAAGGTGATGTCAGGGAACCTCTACTGATTTAAATCATCAACAGTCCCACTTATCACAAGCTTTATACAATATTTAGCTTTGGTAGCATTCTGAGCTACAAATTCCAGAAAATATTGCTGCAATCCTGTAAATGTAAATATAAATCTGGGTTCCAGGTCTTCCAAAAACCTTTTGTAAAGTCACTATGTAAGTTGGATGTGCCTGGAATGTAATAATTGGCCTATTTATTTTCATGGTACTGTCCTCATTTTTCAAGCACAAATAATCCTTTTGGTTGCATAGTGTAAGATATGTTAAACCTGGTTCTTAGCAAATGCTAAGCAGCAGCATTGAGCTATAGATACACCAGGAGAGTTTGTGTTAATCCTGTGACCCCTTTAGCAGGGCCATCACAATTGAAAGATTTCCTGTTTTCTGTATTTCCTTTTATGACAGGTTATCCACAAATTCCAGCATTTTTCTGGCAGTTTTTTCCCTTTATTATTTCCCGATTTTTTTATAGATTCCGTAGTTACTGAAGAGATGGAGGAATATTGACACTAGCCTTTTAGGGACAGCACACCACAAGCGCAGGGCTGGGATATCTCAGTGTCCCATTCCCAGTAACTGTTCCTGTTGTTCCTGAAAGCTGGTACCAGGAGAACTTGATACTCAGTGTGCCATCCCCTTCTGAAAACCTGGAGGTAGGACTCTTCAGCTGAAATAAGAATATTACTGGGTAGATGTTGACTAACAGAGAGAGATGGAGAAGTAGAATGTGTAAAAGCTACAAGAGCAACTATTTAGAGAAGATGACATCTATAAGTATAACACATTGAAAATTACTTTACAATGTTCAGCCTGTCTGTCCCACTTTTCTGCTGGGACCTATGTTAACATTATACACTTAAGACATTATATCATTATTCTTATTTTAGTGCATTTCATGCCTACAGATTTAATATAAACAGAGGTGCTGACAGGAGCTTCAGTTTGAACAGGTTTAAATGTGAATTAGACTTTATGATTCTCATCAGGGAAAAAGACTAAACAGTTTAAGTTGATTAAATTTTCTTAAAGCTGCAGCTAAATATAATGAAAGCCATTTGTGCATTTTTTTGCAGGAAAATTGAGTGCCTCAATGCTATTGACTGACAGCTTCATGCAATGAATTCTTTTCTTGTGAAACAGAGTCAAAACAGTTTCCATTTTTCATAACCTTCTGCAAGGTAGTTTCAATTTTCTGATTTCTAGAGGAAACCCAGCTTTCCCATTTAAGTCTTGGCTTATTAGACCAAACTGTATATGTCAAATTGCTACAAATACACATCATGCTAGATATTCCTTAAATATTCTTTTCTTCTTCTATGGACATCGCAGTGATCAATTTTTCCTTCCTTTTTATTAAATTTCTCCTTCTTTATTGTTATTTATAAAATGCTCTTATTAGGTAAAACCTCTAGATCTGATTCTGTCTGAATGTCTATTTAAGTGTGGACTAGGTTCCAAACATGCTCATGCTTCACATCAAAGAGTGGTGTTGTGAACTTAGAAATAGGTCTGTAAGTCAGGCTCTGGCTGAAGTTGGTACGTGTTTACAAGAGGTTATTCTTTCATGTAAGAAATGGAACATCATTGGAGCTTGGAACAGAAAGGGAAAACCATGTCTCTGACATGTTGAGATGAATCTTGGAAAAAATGTATGTTGGGTCAGTTTTTCTGAAGTGCAGTACTTCAAAGAGTTTATATTCTATTGCTTATAGCTAATGCTCATTCTTGGATATTTTGTAGGGAGAGTAGATTAACAAACAGTGGCTCTTTTGTCTTTTTAGTCATTGCTTTAATTCATGAATATTTTGGGAAGCCATCTAGAAAATCAGAGGTGCTCCCTTTTCCTCTTGATTCTTAAAGAAGACTAGGATTTTCTGATAAAGAAATACAAAGCCAGCATTGTAGTTGAACAAGGCAGTTAAACACATAAGGGGCTTCAAGAGAAGAACTAAGTGGAAGAAGCTGTTGTAAGCTCTACCTTTGAACTTTATAGAATCAAAGAATGGTTTGAGTTGGAAGAGACCTTAAAACTCATCCAGTTCCAACCCCCTGCCACAGGCAGGAACATCTTCCACTAGACCATGTTGCTCAAGGGTCCGTACAACCTGGCCTTGAACACTTCCAGGGATGGGGCATCTCCAAGATGAACTTCTCCAAGAGTTTTGCAGCACCTGCCTGTGAAAGAAAAAAATCATATTGGCAAATCCTTTCTGCAAAGATCACATAGGCTGATGTTTCCTGAAACAAATGCTGATTTTGATCTCAATTTACCTGAGACTGTATTTTCAGGGTCTAGTACTTCCCTCCCCTTCAAAACTGAGAACCAGTCAGAGTCTGGACGTTCAATGGTTCAAACATTCCCAAACCAGTAATACCTTGGGATGATACACATGGCTGCCCCCAAACCACAGTCTTTCTTAGGCTTGGTACAAGCTGTGAAAAGACATGCAGAAAGCTTGGCAAGTTCTATGTTGTCAAACTGGTGGCCCAGCAGCCTGATTCAGACTGTGTGTTGCTTCCATCCTTCCTGCTGCTTCTCCCCCAAAGGCTTAGAATGATCTTCTGATGTAATAAGAAAGCTGACACTCTCTATGGCAAAGACTGAAGGCAATGAAAAGCTTCTACCCCGAAGCATTTTTGCTTGTAGTGTTTGAATATAAACATCTAATAAAAAGCCCCTACCTATGGCAAGATGCTTCCCTTGGCCACAGGTTGTGAATGGGCCTAGGAACCTTCAGGTTTGAATAAGCACTAGGGATTAGAACAGATTCTGGATATTGCTCACTCTGTCATTGCCATCATTTAAAGTATCATGGCAATATAATGTTTTCGTGTCCTGAGTATCTTTAATGTCAGATAATGTATAAGGTCCCTGATCTGCAACCAAGCAATTTAAACTATATTCAAGGGGTCTGCTGTGTCCAGATGCAGACTTTTTTGTAATCTTGTCACCGGAGCAGGCATTTGGGATGTACTGTGTGGTAGATGCATCTGGAATGTCATTGTCTTCAGTTGCTGAATGGAAACAATAACTTCAGTATTCACAGTTGTCCAATATTTTATGATTGTTAATCATTTTCCCATCACATTGAGAGGACACAATCCTTGTATACTGGTAATTGTGGGACACAAAACTTAGATGCATTGGCTCAGTGGTGAACACTTGGGAAGGAGAAGTGCTGCTGGGACAGTCTAAGAGATCCTAGACTATACCCGAACACAAGTCCGTTTTCTTAGAAATGGAAATCTAGGAAAGCTTCAGCTTTATTTTGGCCCAGAAAGTGATCCGTCCTCTTCTTCTTCTTGCATATTATGGAAATATGCTTGCTGAAAAGCTTGATCCTTTTGACACATTCTTAGGAATTGTTCCTCTTCCTGGCTCCAGAGTGCTGTTCCATGGGACAGGAACTGAGAGACCAACGCTTGAAAAATCAGATTAGACATCATGGACTGTGTCACTTTTCGGTGCACATTACTGCTGCAAGTTTCTTTGACATCTTGTGCCCTGTTGGTGTTAAAAGTCATGCAAGTCCACTGATGTTAACTTTGTAAAATGACTTTCCATAATAAATCAGTTTAAATTATGACCCTGGTGGTTTTTTCTACCTTATAAGTGATAACTTGAATAACTGGTAGGTTCAAACACTTAGCCACCAATTCCCTTTTACAGCATGAGAAATCACACTGCTGTTATGTGCCCCCATTCCCCTTCACCTCTCCATGTACTGATTATGCCAAATCTTGTGTTTAAAGCAAATTTAGAAACTTAGAAATAAATGAGAAAATTGGTTTGCATTGAGTGTATACGCATCAGTTAAAATGAAGTTCTTCCAAAATTAGAGTTACATAGAAAGTAAGAGGTTCTCAGGTCTTGTGTGTCAACCTTAGTTGTGCTACTGTCTGCATTTAGGTGGGCATTGAAAAGTCTTTCAGGTGTGTTTTCAGATTTTCTCTTGAATAATAACCTGCGTTCCAGCTCCCACACTGGGCAATAGAATCTCAGCTGCTTTTCCACCAGTTAAAAAACTTACTATTAGGTCTGTCGCCGTCTGATATTTTAGGGTATATTTTTGGCACCAGTTCCTTCACTTTGTGGACATTTTTGGATCATAAAATAAGACTATAGCAGCTTCCATACTTGCCAGGCCTGCCATAGGAAATATCCTTGGGGATAACTGTCTCAGTATTTGGAAACACAGCCCTTTTCTGTCACTAGATTGCAAGTTTCCAAGGATATCTTTGGATGGCTCCACTATTAGATTTATTCAGAAAGTCAGGGAGGTCAGTGAGTGCATGGGAAAGAGGATCAGTAGAAACAGTAAAGGCAACCATATGTAATGATTCATTCCAGTAAGAGATTTCACCCTAATAAAAATTACTCTGGAACCAGTACTTGGGGTTGTTGCCTTACAACTCTTTCAGGTATTATAACTAACAAACCTTTTTGATCCCACCATGTATCTAAATCAAAGTCCACCCTATTTTGCTGAAATCGGTACATTTGATAGAGTGGCTTGAAGGAGTGGCTTCTTGGAATCATCAGCTCCAGAACTGATCCTCGTACTTGTTTGGGTAGCGCATAGGCTGCAGTGCCAGAGAGCAACCAAGTGCTGGGCCATGTGGGAATGAGCAGCATTGCCCTGCCTGCTGCCTTGCTAGAGAGAGAGCTGCCATGGAATTTTAGCATCTTGTAGGATGAGACTTTGTCTTATATGCATCAGGACAGAACAATAACAATGTGCTTTCTGTTAGAGAATGGAGATCCTTAATACATGTATTTAATCAGGGCTTATTGTTTAGTAATGGGATTCATTTATACGTTTGGTTATTACTGGAGACAGTGTGAAAAATCTGGCCAAGTCACTTCAGTGGTAAGTGGATTTTGTCTTGCATAAAATGACCATCTCCCTGTCAGCTATCAAAACTGTGAAAGCATGCTTGGAGCCACACCAAATATAACATCGCTATTAACTTCCTTTTCGCTTAGCCATAATTGCCTCATGAACTGGAATGTGCAACTCAAATTGGCTTACTTAAGGAACAAAAATCTTCTGTTCTTGCCATGTAGAATAAAATAAGAAGTAGTAAATAAAAGAAACATTTTTAAATATAAGGAAGTTCCTCCTTCTGGGAAGACTTTCTAGTGGAGAGAAATAGATGCAGGTTTAAAAAAGAGAGGTCAGTAGTGACTTGTGACAAGACATTAAAGAAGTATTTGCTGGAATCCAATCCACCCACTCATTTGTAACAGACACAGTTAACTAGATCCTGAACAAAAGGCAGTAAAGATAAACAGCTGGACACTCAACAATTAGCAATAAAATCCATCATGGACACTTTTCCCCCCCTTGTGTGCAAAATTATTGTGAAAAAAATCATTCTGAGTGGCTTTTTTAATGTATATTTTCCAAATGCATTCACAGGAACACACTAGAAATCTTTCAGCTGCGTGTTTGTATGTGAAGCACGTTCCCTGTGGAGCAAAGGGCACTCACACAGCTTTGGGATACGGAGCCATTCCTTCTAGATTTCTAAAACCTGTCTTATTTCTAAACCTGTGCTATACCTTGTGTAAACAAATGTAAGATTGGAAGGCCTGCAGAGCACATGGGTTTTTTAATTACATAAAGTTCTACAGCCCTGGATTTTTTTATCTGTGCATGTTAGTACTTAAATAGCACAAAAGCAGTTTTGAAACGTCTTGGATGGTTTTGCTGGTGCACTCCATATAATCCTATGGCAACTAATGCAAAGACTCCAACAAAATTTCAGCCGGAACAAAT
>NW_009936823.1:41432-110462 GCF_000696875.1 Nestor notabilis
CTCAGGGATAGGGACCAGTTGCATATACTTGTAACACTTAGAAAATCATTAATATTCAGAATAATCTCAGGCTTCACTGCAACATAGGAGATGTCCCATAGCCTCTGCCTAAGCCAGGGCAGGTGTTCTATATCCCATGTCAAATTTTGGGAATCCCAAAGGGCTTGTGTTATGATAATGTGTAAATGTACACTGCAGGTTGCTTTCCCCTCAGTCTTTCGATGTGCTACACGCACTTGCTGAGCTCCAGATACAGCCATCTTAAAGAAAGGTAGAGTTAGTGTCTAGGCAAGGTGGGATCTGTGTTTAAATATAGGAAGCAGAGACATGGATGTCTGAGCCACTTGGCTGCATTTCCTTTACATTTGCTTGCTTTGTTTCCACACACTTTCTTTCTGAGGAGTAAACTTGTGATATTTGTGGAGGAAGGCTATTTTTCTGTGTTTTAAAGAAATAACAAAACGAAGAGGAAACTGAAAAAAACCACATTCCTCATAAAGAAACATCTTAATGTATGGATGTAGAACACTTCTGAATCTAGTAATGAATGCTGCACAGGTATGCAAGCGTGATAATAAAATTATATTGACAGCAAAAGTGTTAAAAACAATATAACAGAACTTTAGGACCTTTCATTATCATGCAGCCACGAGTCCATAACAGTATTCCAACATATGTGGGAAGAAGCAATGAAGACAAGGTCCTTTGATAGGACAAGGGGGAATGGTTCTAAACTGAAAGAGGGTAGTTTTAGATTAGACATCAGGAAGTTCTTCCCTGTGAGGGTGCTGAGGTCCTGGCACAGGGTGCCCAGAGAAGCTGTGGCTGCCCCATCCCTGGCAGTGTTCAAGGCCAGGTTGGACAGAGGGGCTTTGAGCAAGCTGCTCTAGTGGAAGTTGCCCCTGCCTGTGGCAGGGGTTTGGAACTGGATGAGCTTTAAGGTCCCTTCAATCCCAAACCAGTCTGTGGTTCTGTGAAAACAAGTTAATAACAATATTTTTATTTATGCCTGAAATAGCATCAGAGATATAGTTTGTCACAAACTTCAGGCAAGAAACCGTCTGAAAACTGCAGGCTCACATACACACAGGTGATGATAGTAACTACAGGCATTTATATTGTAAGTGTGCGCTTAACCACTGCGCAACAAAAGTGTAACACTTCACTATTGCTGTTCTCACATTTCGTAACAGTGCACAGAGAATTCCATTTTTATGTCCTCCGGAATTTATGCATAGTCTACATTTAAGAGAATATATAATGCACTGTTCTGCTGACGTGAAGTCAGTTGTCACTTCCATGCCTACTGGACTCAAACAACCTCTCTGAAAAGGATCCCGTACTGGTGCTTGTGCTGTGTAAGGGCTGTAGCAGGAAATGTGCCATTACTTCTTGGCTTGAGAAAAATGGGAAAGTATGTACACTTCTGGATCTGCTTTTTCCTGCCAGCCTTCTGTGGTGTGAGGTTTTGAATGTCCTTTTAAAGTGAGAAAACAATTATTCTGTAATCCTTTCTTACTAACTTAATGAAGCCCATTGTACACTTCAACTTCCCTGTCTTCATGGAGTGCAGTGAAGATGAGAGGTCTTCTCTCCTTGTCCACAGGCTGTGCAATTTCCAGAGCGGAGCTTAGACTTTTTTCTGTTTCAGCCTCCCATACCTTCTGTATCACAAGCAATCAGAAGTTTAAATTCTCAGACTTGTGGCTGTCTCTGATCAGATAGACTTGATTTTGCTGTTTACCAAGCCCTCTTAAAGGTTTGCCCTTTTCTAAAGATCATTTTCTAAATAGGAAAGATTAGATCTCTATTTAGATTTCATTCATAAACTTTAATTCAGCCAAACACAACTGTCTGCTCCTCAACAGTTCAATCTTACTGAATAGCATTTCTCAGCACTGTTGGGAACCAAGAATTAAAGTCACTTCCCATCCACACAGACAACCATGAGTGGTCTGATGACTTCATAAATGTGACTTATGATACACATAATGAGGTTTTGACTTATAGGGCAAATGTAGTAAACAATTATGACTTTCATCAGGTCTGTAAGAGCTGAAATGAATGTAAGTGTCTCCTAGATGAGGAAGAGATCTGTAGTTTCACTTGTTATATTGGTTTCTGTGTGGACATTCTTAGGTTATGCGCAAAACTTACCTGAATGCAGTACAGGAAGTGGTTATCAGAGAATCTGGATGCCGTCAACCACAATGAGTGAAGAACTTCAGAAGCTGAAAGTGTAAATGCAATTCAGTGTGTTTGAATACACCTGTTTATTCCCCAGAGGTCCTCTGAAATACAATGGACTTCTTTGTAGGTAAATCCTTTTCCAGCATCAAAGCTTAAAGAACTTGAAATGTTCATATTCATTCTAAAATGCTTTCTTGCCAGTGTGGAATACAGTCTAGCACAGCCTTTGATGAGCAGCAGAAGGTTGTTCAACACCACCATTAAAGAGCTGCTAGCATAACATCTTATGCCTACATAAGCAAACAATTTGTCAAGCAGGAAAGAATAATTTTGGTTCTGTGCCATCTGCCCATTTGAAAGCTTGTCCCACTTGCAGCACAAACGGCTTAATTCTGTACTTCACAGGGCAGGAGATATCGTTGCCAAAGTTGCTATCTCAATTGCCACATTATTTGTTTTTATTGCCATAGTTCTGCAATGAGGTTTTGCAGCTTTACACTCCCCAGAAACAAAAATATAAACACAGGCTGCCACAATAAAGGAGGCCCAGGGAATCTGAGGAGACTGAGGCAAAGCTCTTCTCATTTGCATGTTCTTATTCTGAAAATCTGTGTTTGTTTCTTCTAATATAAAATACCACTGGGGGGGAGATGTGTGGAGAATAAATAAATCAATGGAGTGTTCACACAGAAGCACTGGGAGAGATTGAAAAGAGGCAGAAAGGCAGGCTTTGTTGAAGTCAATAGGAAACCTCTCATTTATTACTATAAATGCTAATTATATTTATGAGCAGAGTATTCATGATCCATTGATCAGGACCACTGTGGGTAAAGCATTCTATAAACAGAGTAAAAGATGGTCCTGGTCCCAGAGGGCTTACTGTTAAAGTGTAAAAGAGACATAAACAGAGTAGTTAGAGGTACATGAGAACATGAATGAGGCACTATACATCAGTATGGTGAGCAATTTACTTAGGAAATATGTTTCAAGATCTTAGAATGACAGAATCACAGACTGGTTTGGGTTGGAAAGGACCTTAAAGCTCATCTAGTTCCAATCCCTTGCCATGGGCAAGGACACCTTCCACTAGAGCAGGTTGCTCCAAGCCCCTGTATGCAACCTGGCCTTGAATACTGCCAGGGATGGAGCATTCATAGCTTCTTTGGGCAGCCTGTTCCAGAATCTCCTTTATATATAACCTAAATCTCTTCTGTTGAAGTTTGAACTCACCACTCCTTGTCCTAATCTAATGAGAGGTAGCGTGGTGTGCTCAGCAGATCCAGTTTTGGTATTTCACAAAAAATGTGACATTAAGGAATTAATTGGGAATATTTCAAGTTACAAGAATTTCTTGATGTCAGAATGGGAGGAGCCTTTTAGGAACACAGCACTTCCACAGAACTTCACCTATAACATTAATGAACAGATAAATGTTCTTTAAAGTTTCAAGATAACACTGTCAGATATAATACAGTTGATCAAACACTGCTGTATGAGCCTATTAAAGGTATCCATGTTGGCCTTTTCTGCTGAATTATCAATCTGTGCCGTTCTCATAGACAGTTGGGTTTTGAATACCACCTGTGTTTCCTAACTGGTTATGTGGAGGCATATGTATATATGTGTGTGTATATATATGTGTGTGTTTGTATATGTATATTTGCATACGTATATATATGTGTGTGTATATATATATGTGTCTCTTTTCCATATTCTCTTTTTTCCAGGTGTTTTTTTCTGATCTTTGAGTACGTTGAGCTGCCTGAAGTTTCTCCTCTGCTTCCTTTTCCAATCTGTTCTTATTCCCCTGCCCTCCTTCCTCCTGATTTCTTTTTGGCAAGCAAAAAGCAGTGGGTGATGACTGAGCCAAACATTTTAGCAAATAGCTGACCCCTTCCTTGGCACTCAGCTCATGAAAGAGATTGAAAGGACCTCCCTGACTGTGAAATGGGAGGCAGTAGAGAGACCCCTGAACTTCATTGTGTAAGTGCTTGACTGTAGTTTGAATCAAGGGAAACAAGATAATGATTCTTGGAGGCTGGGTACTGTGTTGTTAAGTGTGGCTGCTCTTAACTTGTACAGCTACTACAATGCACAAGTGGCAATATTCTTCTCTCTTTTGCTTGCTTTTTAGTTAGGTTCCTGCTAAGCAGCAACTGCAGAAATAATAACTACTTAAAAATTTTCCTAGGGTAAATCAGTGCATGCACTGCAAAGAAAAAAGTGGAGCATCCCTTATTCCACAGCATCTCAGCAGCCCTTGTAGCTTGGACCTGGCCCTTTATCACACTTGTAGTGTATGAGTCTTTTACAGCATCAGTACTTTGATGTTATGTAGCTTCACAGAACCACAACTGCCACATTAATAAAGAGGTCACACAGTCTTCTTTTGCCTTGTAAGATGCAAAACTATGTGGATACATTGGGAGTGCCGTCCTTCTTCAAGGAGCAAGTATTCTGCTCCTGTAATTGATGACCCCTTTGCAAACTCGTGCCATGTTGCAGAAGGATGCAAGTGTGGCTTGCAAATAGCTGATTTGTGAAGGACAAGTCCCAAAACATGTTTTCCTCATATTTCTGTGATTTGATGAAGGAAGCAAAATTTATTTAAAAAGCAGGATCTTAAGAGGCTTCCACACTGATCTCAGTCTAGTCAAGCTTTGACTCCACTTTATTTCCTTTGGGCAAGGCAATGCATAGTTCTCCAGTGCTGATAATGCTGATTTCTTTGCCTTTACAGTCCTTTCTTCCATCTTTAGAGCTGTATTAGTTTTGCCTATGATGAGCATATGATTTGAAAGTCAAGTGATGAGAGAACCTCTGAGACAGACAAGGGCCTGGATTTAAACCAGTGAAGAAGGGCTTGTTAACAATATTGCCAAGTCGCAGCATTTAGAAGTCCCAAGTTCAGGTCCTCAAAAAATCAGAGGAGTTTGTATCTACTTGACTTTGGTTTTGAAATCCTTGGGTGCTCTGGAGTTTTACCATTGTGATTTTCCCCACAGCTGTGAGTGTAATTGATTTTATTTAACAAAAAGGAGTAGAGGACTTGTGAAATTGCATGCCTTCACATGCTATAAATAGCAAACATTGTGCAACTCGAAGTAAAAGACTGGGAATTTACAATGCTGAAATTCAGAGCAAGCTCTTCAGTTCAGCATTGTCATGGATGTAATCATTGCAAAACAAATTTGACTGTGTATTTGGGATATTTCTGGGCATTTTGGATAGGATTACTGTTTGCTGCACATTGGCTTTCTGGAATAAAGAGCTAAACTTCAACTATTGTCTGCCAGAACTAAGTCAGTTTGGATTGGAAGTGAAGCAGCAGCACATACATTAATCATTTTCTTCAGCAATTTGCTTATTTGTTTCCATTCTGCCACTGCTGGGTAAAAGTTTTTGGCAGGAAGGTACTGTATTTGGCAAAATCCCCACATTCTACTGTGCACTGTATTCACGTTGCATATAACATACATGCACCAGTCTGCATAAATGCTTTAAATTGGATCAATCAGAAGCGATTTAGTGCTTGTGGTAATAAAAGTCTACACAGTGTGTCAAATTTTCAAGAGAGTTCAGCATTCAGCAGTTCCCAGTGAAATGATGACTTAATGATCTTGAAGGTCCTTTCCAACCTACTTGATCCTATGATTGCAACCACTTTGCAGCCCACATGTGAGCCTTAGGTCTCACGTGATGTGTGACAAAGGATTTGAGCTATCCCCAGCCTCATTCTAGGCAATGAGCTTTTGCCAATTTAGGTGTGTTTTTCAGAGGCAGATATTTTATTGTCTCTTTCTGTCTCTCTCCAAAAGATGATTCCTCCCAATCACTGAAAAATGCTGTTGAGTTTCATGAGTGATGCTTGCTTCTTGCTTCATGGCAAATTTTCCAGTGGCAATGGTTCCCTTTCTTGGATTATGCTGGTACTTTGGGGGTGGTGTCATCTAAGAGGAACATGCAATTACTCATTAGCCATAATACCTATCTTCAGAGGGTCGCATGTAGTAGTATTTCTCATGCTTTGTAATGACTTCATCATTTACCATGAAACAAAGTTTTTCTGGCCACTGCTAGGAGTATTTGCAGAGATGGCGGGGGAAGCAACTGCTCATGCCCATCTCTCCAGATACATCTGCTGCATTGCCTATGCCTAAGTGTGACACTAAAGAAAAGGTTTAGATGGAGATAAAACTATTTAAACAGGCTTTGTCACCCAGCTCTGATACGCTTTTTAAATAATCAGTGTTGACTGCAGATGTTTTTTAGAGGTAAGCCTGAATTAATGTTAACTATACCTGAGGTCCCATTCTCATCATTTGCTACCGTTCTGGCATACATGCAGTAGACGTGTTTTCATAAACTCATAGAACAGTTTGGGTTGGAATTGAGGTTAAAGCTCATCCAGTTCCAAACCCCTGCCATGGGCAGGGACGCCTTCCACTAGAGCAGGTTGCTCCAAGCCCTTGTGTCCAACCTGGCCTTGAACACTGCCAGGGATGGGGCAGCCACAGCTTTTCTGGGCACCCTGTGTCAGCGCCTCAGCACCCTCACAGGGAAGACCTTCTGCCTTATAGCTAACCTAAATCTCCTCTGTTTAAGTTTGAACCCATTCCCCCTTGTCCTATCACTACAGTCCCTGATGAAGAGTCCCTTTCCGTCATCCTTGCAGGCCCCTTCAGATACTGGAAGCTGCTCTGAGGTCTCCACACAACTTCTCTTCTCCAGGCTGAACAAGTCCTACAGTTTTGGAGGTTTTTATCAGGGTTCTCCATCAGAAATAACTACTGGGTTAGAGCAGGGAATAGGCTAGTTGTAAGGAAGTCTTGCTGTAGTTGTTGCAGCCTGGATATTAAAGTCTCAGTAAACTGTGAACAGAGATCTAAAAAAACCCCAAACCCTATATTTGCTACTTTCTAGGTTTTTTTCTCCTTTTAATTGCAATTTTGGTTTCCTCCAAATTAATATTTTGGACTAGAGTTTTTGCAGTTTCCTCTGTATGTTCATATGCTGCAGGACTGCACCAAAGGCCATAATCTGTAGGTTTTACTTCAAAGAAAGTCCCATTCAGAAGGAACATGAATATTATTATTTTTTCAGACTAGTATTTTGCAGTATTTCTACTATCTGATTTCTTTTTAACACATAATCCATTAGAAGTACTCTGTGGCCATATTTATGACGTGAAGCAGAACAAGTAGTTTTGGTTGTGTATTTTGTAACTGAAGCTACACTGATTTCTACCTTGTTGCTTATGGAGTAACATGATGTCTAATTTGACTAATTTAATTTCAACCACTGAAAAAACCAATGTGGGGAAAATGCAGTAATTGAGAAAACATAAATTATTATTTCCCTGAAGCCAAAGTGTCACGATGGAAAAATTAAGTTATTCTTTGATTAGAGATCCCTGGATTAGGTTTCGCTCTTCTTTTTTTTTTTTTTTTTTCCCCCTGTATTTGTTTTTTGGTAATTTTTGTTCTTTATAAAATTCAAGGAAAATATTCAAAATCTTACTCCACAAACACCAACAAACATTGTCTGTTTCACTAGAAATAAAATCAGAGGATTCTTAAAATCTTCTTGTTTTTTGATTTCATACAGAACTTACTGTGCGGGCAGCTATTTCAGATCAAAATGCAGCCAAGAAAGCAAAGAAAAAGCCATGAGAAATCCTCTCATTTGCAGTGGGCAAAACAAGAAGAAAACAAACAGATTTCTTCTTTAGAGAAGAAAATTATCTTTGGTTTTATTCTCTGCTGCCTCCACAGTGTATCTGTTTCTAAACAATTCACAGAGAGTACCACAGCCTCCCTCTTCAAAATCAAAATATTCCTGGCTAAACCAAACATGCAGCACTTCTGATATGAAGCCTTCAGTTATTATGATCAACAAACAACAGATATTTACCTTTGGGCCTGGCATAGGAGATAAAGAAATGTGCCACAGGGTTCTTCACATCTTTCCAAAGAAATTTGCCTTTTGCTTTTTAGCATTTGCATTTTAAGCACATTTTTTAGGCTGATGTACCTGTGGGTATTAGCAAGGCTAATTTGAAGCGTATATATACTCAATATTTGGTGGGGGACATGTCTTTGCATGTCAGTGTTGCAGTTTATGTTAAAATAATGGCATGTTTATGGGAATCGAGAGACCTTGGCCTGTTCCCATTCCTGTCATGACTGCGGGGTGACCTTGGGGAAGTCACAGACTCTGAGCTTCTGCGTGACTTCTCGTGCAGTGCTGGCTCACAGTACTTTTCTTTCATGGATACCCATATAAGAATACTTTGAGAGTATTCTGGAAGTTACTCTTCCATTTCCCTTCACCCTGATATTCATGCACTCCATCTCTAGATTTAACAAGAAGTGTCAAAATACGTACAATTTCAGTGTCTCTCTAATGCCTGCAGGGCAGAGTTGTACAACAGATAAGCAGAATGTAAATAATCACAGGCAAAAATCTGGTTAAAATGCAATATATATGTTAGACATGCAAGATGCCAGTGCTCACTGGGTGCCCACCTTTCTTTCCTACTCACTGCATCCTGTTTCAGAGAGAACTGGTAAAAGTTCCCATGACATTCAAGCCCCCTTTTCTCCTCAGGTGGGGTTTGTACTGAGTAGCCCCCTGGAACAAACCCACATCCTTTTAAAGATGAATTGTGTTTTATCCTCTATAAATAACAGGTACATGAAATACTTAAGGTTTCAGAGAGTTTATTTCAAAAGCTTAAGGTGGACAGCTAAGGAAAGGCTTAGAAAATGGCATGCCTCTCTGTAATCTTCCTACAGCTCTGATTTATGGTGATGAATGTCCTCTCTGTTCTCCTGCCTAAACATCTGCCTCAGGAGCAGTGCACATCTTCCCAGGGTTAATTAATACACTGCCTAGAGGGAGTGTGGGTTTGTTCCTGGAGGCTGCTCAGTACATGCCCCACCTGAGGAGAAGAGGGGGCTTCTACATTCAATAGAGACATAAACAGGATGATCTTTCAGATGAAGACTTTGGAGATGAAAGACTGAACTTCAGCTGCTGTCTTTCAGTTTGTGTCACTAATGACTTCTTGTCTAACCTCAGCAATCTCTTAATATGTGTAGCTCAGTTGCATGTTCCTAAAATGGAGCTAATATACAGAAATTAATCTGTTCATGCAGAAGTGATGCTTACAACAAAACTAATAGATAAATGAATAAATAAGTAGCTTTAATGAGAAAAAAGGCTGTGAAGTTTAGCTAGACATGTCAGTCTTGCATTTTCTCCCATGGATGATATCAGCGTAGGGAGGCCTGCCCACACTGTTAGGTATCATGAAGATCATTAATAACAATTATTTTTCACAGGTCTATTATATATTGCACCAATATGTCTTTGCTATTACAGAATAATTTTAAAAGCCTGTATATATTAAACTGAAATTCATTATTCTAATTTTAAAAGCCTGTATATATTGAACTGAAATTCATTATCAAAAATATTATATAAATATTTACAAGAAAGCCAAACATATATTTATACATACCAAATTTCCAATATTAGTTTGATTTTCTCTAGGTATATATCAAGTTATGTCCTAGCTGTACTCCCGATACTTCATTCGGTCACTGCAGCACTGTAGCCATGTATAGTGAGAGTTTTTGTTCTGCATCATTTTGGGCTGTATTCTGTCACTGAGTTATAACTGAATTATTGGTAGCATTCATGATTTTGGCTGAGTTTTATAGTCTTTAGTGTTGGCAACTCAAGAATTACTGTGGAGCTTCTTTAGGCCGATGGTGCTTTCTGCTGGATAATCTTATTCCAAAATTTGCACTAAGCCTGACAACTTGTCTTTTTGATGTTTTGCAACAGTGTATGACAAACAACACCCATAACAGTCATGTTTTGTTCTGTTAAAGGTAAAAATGGTGACGTTTCTCTATGATGTATTCTGTTTCAGCTGTAGGCACACTATGACATGCAAAATTTGTTTGCGATCCTTCTACCTCCCCGTGCAGAAAGCAGAGTCAGTGCAGGCATTCTTCTAACACAGCTCATGTTAAAGGACTCCTCCTTCTGTGAGCACTCACAGTATCTGTCTCTTGGACAAGATCTACTTACTTAGCGTGGTGGCACTAAAAGCAGGAAATGTTTTGTGTTGGAAAACAATAGGAAAATAATTATTTAAAGTCATATATTAAATTGAGCTAAATTGAGCTATGGCTTTAAAATGAAACAGCCTCCCCCCAGACAACCAAGAAAAGAGCTTAAAACCTTTGCTCATTGCAGTAAAATGTAACGAGCTCTTAGATCTTGCAGTAAACTGATATTATTCTAACTTTTTTAATCTGACACACTTTCACAAGAACCTATTCTCTCAGCACAGCCCCCTGACATACAGCTAATTTAGAGAAGATTTGGGAGTATGATGCAATATCAGCTGCGTTTGCATAACTCATCGCTGTTTTCATTTGAAATCTCTCGTTAAGACTCATATTACTATTTGGAAACTTACTTGGGTCTTTTCTTCTCAATGACTGGGCTGATTTGGTAAACTTCTAAGTATATTTAATATGCTGAGAATAGAAAAAGAAGCTTGAGATCGTACTAGATGTTAGATTAGAGCGTTATTAGTATCAAAATGAAGATTTCAGCCTACGACACTAAATGAAAGTTCCAAGTTTACAAGGAAACAAATTATTTTTGTACACAAAGAAATAAGAACTTACAGTGTCCAGTTATTTTCTTGTTACGTCAATTTTTTCCAAGATTTTGCTTCTCCTGAAGCCTTTCTTAAGTTTTTGGAACTAAAATCTGAGCAGTTCATTTATGTGTCTTTAAACACCACATAGAAAGTGTTTGATTATCATTTCAGTGCTTAAAGATGTGCATGTTCTGCAGCATCAGAGAAAAGCCTGAAAAAAACCTCACTGGCAAAAAGAAAATGAACTTTTAGCATTGCAAGTGCTTTATTTTACCAAGCTCACACCCCAGTGTTTCCTGACTGCAGCCAGTGCTGGAGCTGAGTTTGCTCTCATACATCATGATATTAAATTTTATTCTAGTTAAAGCATAAGCCATCCGCTTGTTTTCCATTAAAGACATTGTACAGAAAAATGTGAAGTAAATTAAATCATACTTTTATGCTCTTTCTCCTTAACTCTATTCAGAAAGTCACTTTAAAATCATTAAAAGCCTGAAACTCCACAAACTATTTGCAAAATGGTATTTATCTGGTTAAAACACATTTTCTTACCATTTACAGTAGTTGAAATCATTCAGTTGCACTTAAAGTACTTTAAAAAGGTCCCACAGAATTTCATATGAATTATTTGTTATTCAGATCTGTCAACTTTATATATTGACTTCATAAAATACCACTAACCAAAGATGAAAACGCCAGGATTACATTGCACTTGTGCTCTTTACATGTTAATAAAATATTAAATGACCATGTACCAGAGGGGAAAAAGACTGAACGACAGCAATTCAGAATTTCATTTAGAAACTGAGGTTGCTGACTGCTAAAGCTGAGTCAATAGAGTCCTATGAACTGAAATTCGGCAGTGTCTAGGGCAAATGTTAAGTTGAAATAGACAGCATTTTAAATCTGTTTTGCCACTCAGATGCATATAATCCACTGAGTTCTGACAAACCCGGGCCTTGTAGACCTTCCAGATTCAGCCCAGAGTTCGACCAGTCAGGTTAAATTTCCTGACCCACTTCTGCTACTCTGATTGTGATCGTTGCTCAGAGAAAAAGAAAAAGAAACCCCAAAGGCACCCGCACACAGATTTCCAACAGGGTCATTGTGGCACTTCTGTTTCTTTAGTGAAAGTTCTTATTCAACCTGTTAATAAAGAAATTCATTAACAAAATAAAACAAAACTGAAAAACAAACCTTGAACCAAGTCTTCATAGTTGGGTTTTATTATAAAAGAAAAGGTGGTTTTGAGAATAAAACCCACCTTGGGTAACAGTGTTGAATCTTGTTTGCATTGCAATAGATTTGATAGTTTTCTTCTTTTGCTTTGGCTTATTTTTTGCATTTGAAGGGAAGCAAAGCAGTGACAAAACATCTAGTGAGTACTCAGAGCAGAGACGTCGTAGAGATCCATGTGGGAACGGGGAGCGTGTGTGAGGATGAGCACAGGGGTTGTGACGACCCACTGGAGCAGGTCTGTGGTGCCTCGGCAGCTTTCCCAAACCACCGCCCTTAGGCATCAGCCTGAGGTCCCGTTGTTTCAGCAGTGAAACTATACTGGGCTCTAATACTTCATTAGTTACTCAGTCCAAACAGAAACAAAACCCCACTTTTTATTTTCCTGGGAAAAAAACCTCACAAGTTAATCTCGTCTAAAACTTCCTTATTTATTTCTTCACCTGACTGTTTTAAAATACATGTAACATACATACACAATACCTTTGTTTTGAACATCTGCTGTGAGATTAAAATAAGATCTTAATTTCTGGTATGCTATTGATGTTCAAAAAATGTAGGATAGAAAGCATTATTAGCTATCTGGTGGTTGACAAGAGGGCAGGATTAGGTTTCTTTAAGGGAATTACACTTTTGATGACCCCGCTACATATAAAACATGTTAGCTAATGGGGGTGCAGAGGGGGCAGATTTAAGTGTTTGATCAGGAAATCCTGCATGAGCATATTGGATGGAAATTTGATTAGTAACCTTAGTGACAAGGGGATCAGATCCACTCTCTCCATACAATCAGATCTGGCAGTACATGCTTTTTTGTCTCTTTGAAGGAAGGGAACATTTGTACAGAATCAAGGCAGCGTATTGGATAATTTAAAAAGCTGTTACATATTGAAACCTGGAAAATCACCTTTTTCATTTTATTTTGGAAATATGCTTGCAGTTATCCTGGTGTGGTTTTTCTTAAAAAAAAAAAAAAAAAAAAAAGAAGAAGAAAAAAAGAGGGGAAAAGAGTCAGACTTTTATCATTTGCAAGAAATATCTTCTAAAGAATAGGCTTTTTCTAAAACTTAACTGTATTTTACAGTTGGAAAAAACACAGAATAAGTAAAATAATACTTTTATCTATATTTACCTGTGATTTGTGCAACAGTATCATTATGCTTTTACACTGGTTGTAAGCATTTGATCTGTTGAGAAAGCTGATTCAGTTTTGAAAGGCAGATTATTTTGCTAGCTCATTAAAGCCTGCTATTATGTTTTTAACTAACGTGTGAAGAATAAAGATTTCCGTATTTTGATAGCAAAGCTCTTTTATTTGTGTTTGATTTTTGGGGGGAGCTCAAACTGGCTGTAGGAATCAAAAGGCCTCCCTTTCCTTTGGAGGGAAGTGTAAATTGAGGATGATAATGTGGTGACGCCAGTTCGCACCAGCCAAGCATCTGGACCCAACTGCTTGTTTTATAAAGAAAGAAGGAAAAGTGAACAACCTCCTGCTTTCAAATACCTTGCGTGTGAAAGGGACCGATCCTACATGTAGATGAACAGTAACTCGTAGTGTAGAAGTATCCCAGTCATCTTTTGCTTATTCTACTGCCTATACACAGAGTAGAAGACAGGTCTTCAAATCCTGATTCTGCTACTGACCATAAATAAGCCACTTTCTACCTCTTTGTTCCCTCTTCTGCTGACCTGCTCTGTTTTGGTTTCCATTTATCGAGGGTAAGATGAGGGCTTGGAGCATCTACCACACGTCAGTACAACATTTAGCATCAGTGGCTCTCGGGCAGTGGTTGAGTGTCACGATGCTACTGTGTTATAAAGAAGATTTAGTTGTCACAGCAAGCCTGGCACCTGCAAGGCAGGCTGTTCCTGTGCTTTAAACTGGGTGTGGACTTTAGCTCTCCCTTCCTTGGGATTTTCCTGTTGTTAAGGACAACAGTATGGAAATTCAGGACATGAAATCAGCCCTTGAGTTTGAGAAGAAAAAACACATCGAATTTTCCAGTGTGTTGTGGAAAAAAATACTCAAAGTAACCTTTTTCTGTAATGTCCACTGCTAGAAGTAATTAAGTAATAACATCTGATGACACAAGGTCTGTCGTCTGTTTAAACTCAAAAAACTGGAAAGCTAAAGGAGCCTAGATATCAGATAACAGGAGTGCCTGCGCTGTGGAGCTCCTCAGCGACTCCATTCTTTGGAGGGGGGATGAGAATTCAAGATTGAAAATGCTAATCTTTAAAAGCCATGCATTTGGGAAAAAACAGGCAAACGGCCTGGGAATGCTCCTCAGCAGCCTCTGACTTGCAACTAGCATTGCTCCTCAGCTACCAGTGAAACATCTTTTCCTTTATATGTAGATAACCCACAGGAGAAGCCAGCCCTGTGTGCATTGCCTGAACCCAGATGGACATTCAGGCTTGGAACATGCTGAAGAATTTGCAGTTTATTTTGTATCAATAAGTATTAGCCTTTCCAATGAGTTTGACAACATTATTTTGCATTTCATTTATAGAATAGTCCCATGAGAAAAAACAATACTTTCATTGTAATTAATTCATCTAATAGTTGAAAAATAACACCCCCAGCAGTTTAAGGCCTCCTGCCCTTAGGATGCAGTAAGTGTTTGAGGTTGCTTTTTTACCTCATTTTACTACTTGATGTCAAAATACATAGAATAGTTTTCTCCTTATAACTAATTTTTTTTTCTCTTTTTTAATACTCTGGTCCTAATTGCAGAGAGTCATAAAGGAATGACAAAATAGAGTGGAAAAAAAAGATTCTGATCGGATTATAAAGGCTAACAACTAACCAGCAAAGTAGAGCTTTTTTTTTAACACCATCCAATGATGTCACCAGTTTGAGGTTTCTCTGGGACTTTATTAAAATGTTTGTGACAGAGCCAATGTAAACTATCCTAAATCTAACACAGAGCTGAAAGGACTGATTTTAGGGAATGCAAAGATATGGATCATTGGGTCTGTCGAAGCGGCATCTTGAGCCAATTATTGGTGTCATCTTGAGCCAATTTAATCAATCCAAGGGGGACCCAAAGGGGGTGGGGGTGCAGGGTTGCAAGTGTTGGTCAAACATTCTGGCAAAAGCACATTTGTTGTAACAGCAACCGGTCTCTAGTGTGTTGATTTACTTCCTATAGCTCTTGGTT
The DNA here is from genome assembly GCF_000696875.1 of Nestor notabilis. Taxonomy (NCBI): domain Eukaryota; kingdom Metazoa; phylum Chordata; class Aves; order Psittaciformes; family Psittacidae; genus Nestor; species Nestor notabilis. The sequence continues at coordinate 56,709 of NW_009936823.1, forward strand.
TGTGCATACTGTAAATGGCTGATCAATCCTTTGAACTGCTTTTAGGTTTTTAATTGCTGGGTGAGTTTTTAGATGATGTGATTGTATGTACACATACATGAGATTAAATTTATTTAAGACACTTCTGAAGTGGAGGTAATTTAGCGTAAAAGAACCTGAAATAGCATACAGGGTTACTTTCAAAATTGTGAAAGTATACAAATATCTTTCTAAAGAGTAACATCTACTGACATTATCTGAGCCTAATCTTGTACACAAGTAAGCTTGAGAGTGGTAATTCATGTAATATAAACTACTCAGGGTAAAGGCTACTTGATTGAGGAAAGGTAACCTACAACACAGTTACTAATAAAAGGGAATTTAAGTGAGAAGTGTAGTTCTTGAAGTGTAATACTTAATTTTGTTTTATCCTGGCACACCCAAAGCAATGATTTTCAGTCAGAAAATACATGTGAAAATCAATTTCATTTCAATTCTACTCAAAGCCTCTTTTAAGGACTTTTGGTTTGCTTTTTTGCTTTAGGATAACATATTGTCATGATATGATCAAGAGAGTTTTAGATGAGTTAAAATCCTGCAAACTCTCCCTCATTCACTAATTTATATAAAAAAAAACAAGCCAAATCAGGGAATCCTCTTCATCACTGGGATTTTTCACCTGGATGAGCATTTGCAAGTCAGGGTGCTGTACATATTCTAACTATGGCTGCAGTTGTAATTTATCTGGAATTATCCATCGGCGCTTGGATATTCTTGAAACTTCAGGTCACAAATGTTTCCTACTAGTTCTGCAATTTGCATCTTGCATTATTTTAAAGGCAGAGACATGTTTAATAGACAGTTAGAACTATACAGTTAAGAACTGAGAGAATATAAATAGATACAGGTAGCAGTAAGGACAAACAGTAGAAACCACATACAAATCCATGCATATTAGGATTAAAAATACATTTCTTACATGTGATAAATGTAGTGTGTGTGTTTTATGTAGGTCTCATAAAGCTTCTCTATGAATATTTAAAATAAATTAGTGAGAAGAAGATATTTGGTTTGGATGAGCTGTCTTGGAAAAGCAATTTACATGTTTTGGAACTGTTAACACTGCAGCAAGTTATGTCACATTGCAGCACAGAAAAGACTGAATGCAATGAGATGGAATGTGAGATGAGCTGATAAAATAAAAGCTAAAATTTAAAGAACTACACACTCAACTTTCCTATTGTATCTTTGCTGTTAAAAAATGGCTATTTGCTTTAACATACCCTGCAGATGAGGGAAAGAACACTTAGGTAAGTGTCCAAAACTAACCTCTCCTACCTTGCTTCATTCACTCAGTGGGCCTGTTCCTTCCCTTCAAGTCATCTTTTTTTCTTACTGCCAAATGCACATTGTAAAAATAACTGAATACATTGAATAATATTTGTAGTGTGTTTACTTAGCTTTACACCTATGCTATTTCTTCACATGCCTGCTCTTATCAGTCCATATTTCTCTCCAGAATAAAGAATGGAAATCTTCAGATGGGTAGATGGGCAAAAGGCCAGTTACTCCTTCATGTGTTGAGGGTATTTCAGAATAGGTAAGCATATCTCTGCAGCAGGGTCTGCTTCTCACAGTAGTGCAAGGAAAAGGCGTGACAGCAGAGCCATAAAGTTGAACAAAAATAAGGTGAATCATAAATGTAATAATATAATCGCTTGGGATTGGATCTGTTAAAAAAACATCTTCTGCAAATATGTTGGTTGGTTTGACAGTGAATTAGTTCTGTGTTTCGCCAGCAAAAAAAATTATTTTAAATTTCAGGTTCAGGGTATGTCAGATTAGCAAGAATCACATATAAATTCCTACTCTTCGATGTAATCACAGCTCAAAAATATTGTTAATGTTTAATTTGTCTGTAAATGAACATTTTTTTACTATATTTTACTATAGTTATAGTTAGTATTATACATTTTATCACTCCTATCCAGTGCACCTTTTCATCTTAGATGTATCAACATATTTATAATGGTTCAACTTCAGCTATAATCTGCTGGCTCTAGGTCTGTAATTTATTATTTGCTCTAAAAGATCAGGTCCAGAGTTTAAATGTCCCTAGCTGAAAGTTTATACCAGTCAGGACAGAAAATTATTCTCTATGCCTAGGTTGAAGTACATTACTTCTTTATTGAATTAATTATGATAAGGATCATAACTTTAAACTAGGGGTGAGGTGCTGGCTTTCTACTAGGATTGCTTGAAGCAATTTTCATCTGAACATTTTTGTAGAGTTATTGAGTCTGGCAGGTCTGAACTTTATGAGAGAGTAACTTTCTCCACAACTTAAAAGAGGTTGGACATTGATCCAGGCAAAGGTTTACCATATCCCATGTCTGTAGCCAGAAAAATTTGCACTGCATACTGAACAAATAACTACAGAACCAAATTAAACACATCATATGAGCTTTTAAAATAAAAGCAATGCTAGCCCTTTCCCTGAGGGATCGATCAGGGAACTGAATTAATCTGACAGCTTTACTTCTTTTTTGTTTGTTTGAAGTGAAGTCTAAAATGATTTTTAGTCAAGAAGGAATTAGTCTACTAAATATGTATACATGAGTCTATTGAACCATGTCTATTCAGTGACAAATTTTATATCTCTATCAGATTGGAAAAAGTTGGGCTTCAAAAGCAGGTAAAGATTTTAATCCTTCTAGGACTGTTCCCACTGATTGGATTAAAAGGCCCATGAACAATGGAAGGAAATTACAGATCTTTGAAGAATTAAAAAAGCACTTAAGGAAGAAGAAAAACATCCAGTTTGAGAAAAGCAGCTTCCAGTGGCTGTTGAGTCGAGCTGTTGTCTTAAGTCAAACACTTTGAGTTTATACAAGGCCATAAACAGACCCTCTGAGGAGCCTGTAGTTTAAGTGTCTCACCTAGAATCACGTAAGAATTATCCGGCTCAGATTAGATTAGGAATAATTTATTTGGGTGAAAAAACATTTTCATCCACTTTGTGTTGCATTACCTATGTTATGATACTCCTACTTTTTCAGAGTAGGAGAGTCAACAGACCCACATCTGACACCCTCAGTCATATAACGGCTTAAAAAAGTGAGTAGGAATTTAGTGTAACATTTTGAGAGTTCAGAGCTGTTTCTATTAAAAGCAGGCTGAAAGTCAACTGATTTTTTTTTACTGTTATTTTATAATATAAAAATTAATCTTTTAAATCTTTAGAATTTTCAATTATTTGTTTCCCCATCTTTTATGCCACTAAGTCCAATCGCAGGAATAATGTCAAAGATAGTATTTTCTTTCCTTTTTATTTTGCTGCTTCTCCTAATTTCTGTCCCAGAAAGTTCAGAGCAGCAAATGGAGGGACGGTGATCTATAACAAAGCCTCATTACATTTTCCAAACTCTTTTGCTCTGGAAAGGAGAGAGGTGTCAGCCTTACTAGCATTACTTTCACATACACTTTTGTTTCAGTTCTGTAACTTGTTAGTTTGAAAAATGAAAAGACCTTTTCTCTATTACAAGCAAACAATAAGAAATCTACACCAAATTTGACATTATAAATTGTGTAGGAGTAATCTTGAGAGCAGGGGCACCTAAGTAGCAAATACAATTACCATTTTAACTTATAAACATCATTAAAAGCTTTGTCTGGCTGTAAGAGCAAAAAGGAAGAAGGACAACATGCTGATTTACTACAAAGAGATAGTAGATTCCTCTTACTACTCAATGGATTGGTATTTACAGATTACAGACCATCTATAAAACGTTCTTGCCTCGTTGAAATGCTGAAATGAGTGGCAGAACTCCCTTTGTCTTCGATGAGCTTACTGGGTCTGACGTTATGATATAAAAGTAAGTCCATTTTATTTGATATATTGATCTTTTACATTGTTAAGTCAGTAAATATTTTAGTTCTGCCCTATTTCCCTTTATTCACTTCCTGTTCCACACTGGGGCAATGCAAATGCAAAACCCTTATTCCACAGAGCAGTGTATCCTGTAAGCTACACTGACATACAGCTGGTCATCTCCTGCTCCATAGCAAAGGAACTAAGATTATTAAGTGCTAGATTTAAAAACAGGAAGAGGAAAAGAACATTTGTACCATCCCTTTTGGGGGGCTTTTTCTGCCAGTTCTTTGAATCCTTAAATCTAATGGAATATTGGTGCTCAACTGGAATAGAAAAGGCAACTCTAATACCAAGCAAGGAATTGATAAAAAGAGACATTTTACCTGTGTGATGTGGTCTCTTCTAAAACTGTACATGCAGATTTGGCCATCCCAGATCAAAAATGTATAGTAGATACAGAAAAGATGTGGAATAGTTCAGCAATGATCAAAGGCATAAACCATGTTCCCTCAAGGGAGCTAAACAGAGTAGGGTTCTATCTTGAAAGAGATAATTGGTGAACAGACATTGAATGTGACTGAAGACCATAGGAAATTTGTAATAATATTCAGTACTCTGAAGTAGGAGAGTTAGAAATGTTTATTAAGTGTTTTTCCCAAAGTAAAATATACGTGCTGACCAGTGAATTTGTCAAGCAATACATTTAAAACACAAGAAACATGACTTTTTTCATGAAGTTAATAACTATTCGATGAAATTTGTAGCCATCAGATGTTTGGGGGTAAAATGGGGTCTCAAATTGCACAAGTTTGAGGAGGGTGGTCATGTGTGACATCTAAACAAAGCGCAAACTTTACCTCTGGAAGCCCTTCATCCATTTTTTTCTAGATGATGGGATGTTACACCAGAAAACAGACTGGTCTGTGCTTCTGGCTTTTGTCGAGGCCATCCTATTAGGCTGACAGCGTTGACATGGATGTTCATAGTTTCTACCAATATTGGAGTGGTCACTGCCATTAATTTTCCTCTGTCTCAACTATAGTTTGTGGGGCCTGTTGTATTTGGTCTTGAATTTACGTTCAAGAGGTCTACATTATTGTGCATGTTCCTCTTGACTGCGCACCCTGCCTGGATGTGGCACATGGAACCCAGCCTTTACTGGCCCTGGGTTCAGTACCACATTCAATGCCAAGTATAAGTGTTGATAATAATACAAGATAGAATTCAAAATACAGTTCACCAAGAGTGTTCATTTAGTGTCTGAAATGTCCTGAGGAATTCTTCAGACAAGCCCTCGTTTGGAACATCAGCGCTGCCAGGCTGGTGATCTGATGGTTTCGTATCCTCATGCTCTGTTATCTCAACCTTTTGAGTTTGATTCTTGCCTGAAGCCACTAGGCAAAAAGCCAGGGGCACCATGCTTGGAACTTATTTTAATCTTCTCTTTTCTGGCATTCGTGTAATCTTTTCCTTCATTGTAGATGGTCTTCGGGACTAATGGATTTATGTGAGCAAACTCATAAGCTAATGTCTCCATTTGTAGCCAGTATCTAGCCATAGAGAAGTAGAACAGCATTTACAAAAGATGGTGGAATATCTCAGAATCCCAAATCACATGGTCTGTTTCTGTGTTTTCCCTGTTATCTGTGGCTTGGCAGTCCATAGTGATTTTGGCATCTTTTCCATAGCTGGTGCCATTTTGGTTGTTGCTTTTCTTCCCGAACAAAACATGAGCTGGTGACAGGCAGCAACATGCTGTTGTTACTTATAATTGGATAGGACCATATCCAGGTCATCATCTGATCTTCATAGTGCCCTATTTAGGCAGTTAGTTATTTTGGCAACATTTTCCACCAGCCCTACCCAAGGGGACAACTTGTCTTGCACTTCTATTGCACTCCTGCCCCATGGGTTAAAGTACAACTATATTTTAGACCTTTTACATTTATAGTGTATTTTCAGGTGTCTCATTTCTGGTACTGAACACAACCAAAAAGACTTGAAAGGGTATGCTGTCTCCCAAAGAGAAGACAATGTACAAAATTGCATGTACTGGAAGTTTCTTTCTTTCTTCCTACTGCCAGGCATTGCCTCAGTTTGAGATGGTTGCTGCAATACTGTTGACCTGTTTGGGTTAGTTTGGGTGAACTCCCGTCTGTATTCTGACTTTTTTCTTACAGTATTTTGAACTCTGTTTAGGAGATACTGTATCAGAGCTGGCTGCTTCCGTAAGCACCGTTCTTGCACAGTGTGAATTTCTTTATTTGGCAAATGTTCATTCCTGGGGTTTCTTACATCTCTTTCCAAGAATTTTCACCTGAATGTCAATAATTATCAGAGCTTTTTGTCAAGGACTGATCCCTGTAATTGGCTCCTTAGTTTATGATTAGCAAACTGTTTTATCACCATCTTTTTCTATTTTGCTTAGCATATTTTTCCTTATTTTTCTTTATATGCTTCAGCTCAGGTCTTCTCATGCTTCTTTAATGCAATTAGTTAATAGCTAGCTTGCTCCTCTCGATTAACACAAGCACCTTAAAGCGCTTGCTATCAGCAATACAGATCAGTTCTGCCTGTTCTCACTATGGCTGTGGCCCAGGGTTTGCAGATTTGGAGCGCATCCATGAGAGTATTTGCAGGCTGGTTGCTCTGTCCCTGCTGCTCAGGACTTGTGTCATTGTGGTAGCATGAAGTCCTGTTGAAACTGAACCATACTTTCAATCCATGCTCCTGGGCTTTCCAAAACCATTTTTTGTTTTATGAGAATGATTTTAAGAACAGTTGTGTCCTTTGATCATTTGTCAGGATTTTGTTTCAGTAAATTATATATTTCAACCTGTAAGGTGTCTTTTTTGAGAACCTAAGGAAGCAACTCAGTTGATAAAACCATTGTGTTCAGTAATAACAGTGATAATGGTTGGTCCTGTGAGCTGTAGCTATCATAGCAAGTATTTCCTATAAAAGAGGGGTCCAAACTTCTATTTGTCCATGCTCAAACAGTGGTTCATCTGGCCAGATGGAGAAAGCTCAGCATTCCACATGCTGCCAACCAGTTCTGAACATCTGGCCTCTGTATTTTGATGACAAAAATGGAGTTGAATTCTCCCAAAGATCCACGCCTTAGCTGCCAATTCTGAACATTATTGAAAACCAGGCCTCTTTAATTCCACTTGCTTAAAGACAACCAGAGGTTTCCTTAAGACCAGATTTTCCTCAAGTAATTTTGCTGAGGATTTCCCTTGCCTTTATGCCAGAGCAGTTTGTCCAGTGCATATGGCATATGCTGAAGAAGAGGCGATTAAAGGAAGGCACTGCCTCTTGCACTCCACTAATGCTTCTGATTCTTTGGGCCTCTGAAAAAGAGGAGAAAAGAAAATATCTTCCATGAATATTTCCTTAAGGTAACAAATAGAAGATAACTAGAGAAGAGAAGGGAGCTGGTTTCTGTTGCTTTTTCCTCTCTATAGTAAAGAAATGATTCATCCTAAATGAGAATTTTAACTTTATTGTTTAGTCACAAATCCTTTCAATTGCACCAAAACCTTAGTTTTCTTCTAAGGCAGTTGCAATCCTTTTCTTACAGGCAGATGAGTTCAGTCCTGATGTGCAAGACACTTCCACACCCCTGAATTTTGCAAGTGTTGTTACTGCATCCTATTTTCACATCAAATAGATAAAAAGCCGTTTGAAAAGCGTCTTAGCAATTCAAATGAGGAGTTTTGGTAAAAGTGCTGCATATGCATTTGGCTCTGACAGTCAATCTAGTTTTATGCAGGCATTAAGCCTTCATCTTTGAAGTTTGAAGAAGTTTATTTCTTAATTCTGATGGTCCATAGTTAACTGTGTCAATAGGTTTTTTTCCTAGCACCACCAGGTATTTTATGCAGAGTTCAGAAAGGCAAGTTCTTCACTTAACACATTGTTTGGGCTTTACCATTTACTAATATTACATTTGTGGTGTTGGTAAGACTCTTTCATGTTTGGAAGCTATCGCTGCATTGGATTTTAATTTTGCTCTGCTTTTTGCACTCTACTCTAGATTAGTGCAGTGTTTAAAAGAGACAGCAACCTACTTTAATGACATTCTGAAGTCTCAGGCCAGATCAGTTATAGCATAGTAACATTTTTGTCTTAGCAACAGCTGAAGTGGGTTGTGTCAACAAGATGGAATTTGACTCACTTAGGCTGTAGAACCCCTTTTTAGGACTGCATGTAAATGATTACTGTTACGGAGAACATGTGGACAGTGAGTGTGTATTACTATGAACTCGGCAGTGGATGAAAAACATCTGCCTTATTAAGCATCCTTTTAGAGACAACCATCCAAGATAGGCCTTTTGGAATCAGCATTCCTGGGTTGTTTTTTTTTGTATCAGCTAAGGTAAGCATAACCTTAACCTTCCCAAGAAATCATTTCTAGTTATGATGCTGACTGTGAACCTTAAAGACTGGGAATTACATTATCTATTTATAACACATGCATACAGTCAGTTCTCTAAATTCATGATCTACCATGAAAACATCAGAGTGCTCTGGGCAACCATGGTTTTACCTGCTGAGAGCATGAGTTTGGGAACTAACTAGACCTTTGAGAAGGCAGACTATGTGTGAGAGTGTGCACTGGGCCTACCATGAGTAATGTATAGAATTTGCCCCTAACTGTATGCAAGCTGTGGCCTCAAAAGCACTTAAGACTTGCTGGGGAGTTTTCTGTAATAAAGCACCTCTCCATGAGAATTGAATGAGGAGAAAGCTGACCTGGATGATTAAATTCAAAGAACTAGTCTGAAGTCAGGGATTGCCACCTTTTACCAAAGATGTACATATTTTGTGGAAGTGGTGGCTTCGCATTTCTCATGTGTATGCTGTGACTTATGTTTGGTTTTTAATGTGCTGCTTGTCTTGCTTACACAGTCTTCAAATGCCAGTGCAGGTGAGCAAACAAGCTCAGTACCGTGGGCTGAACTCAAGTCCTGTACCTGTATTTGTGTGGCATTTGATTGCAACCAATGATTTCTGCCTCTCAGCAAGACTGAGAAACAAACACCAACCTAGTTTCTAGAGCACCATCAGGAATGACCTTGCATGTGCTTGCAAAAGATGATGGAAATGTATTCCATGTTTTACAACGTCTCTCATTATCGTGTCTCAGGTCTTCAATCCCAAGAAAGTAGGATTTATTTAACCAAATCACCAGGTATCGATGTTTAGCATATTTATAAAGGGATTTTCAGAAGTATTTGGAAGCTAATGGGAGAAACCGAAATACTACTAAAAAATTTCTTAGGGTTTATGTCTGTGCCTAGAAACCTGAAGCTTGAAAGCATCCTCAAGAGTTAAAGCACTGTTACAGCTGTCACCTTAATGGACTTTAATGCGTGGATTTCAATTCCTGGTGTCCTAGCACTGACCTAGACAGTCTCCCCTTCTTGGTTCTTCGCGCCAGTTTTGGTATTAATGACTTTGTAGCTCAGAACTTAATGCAGTCTGGTCAATTCACGTGCCAATAGATATCAGCCTTTCAATACTTTTTGGGTATTCTGTCACGGGTAAAAATAAGGTTAAATATCAGTGCCACTAAATTACAATTTAAATCAGCTTTTGTAAACAATTATATGTTTTACTGAAAATGGCAAAGGCTGGTGAGAAAATACTCGTGATTTACCAGCAGTGTAACTCCTTGACACCCTATCGCTGTTAACAGAAGGTCCTGTTCGAGGACACTGCAAAATGATCCTACTTGTTTACATTTCCTATTAAAAACAACTGATAGGATGAATTTGAAATTTATCTGCATGTTAAGGGCAAGCCTCAACAATGTCAGCATGTTCTCACATTTAGAATCATGAAAAAATAGATAGAAAATCATATGAACTTGTAACACAGAAAGCATTTAGCTTGCATATTCAGATCAAATCCTCAATACCAGCCTCAAGACTGGCATGTGTACTTGGTGGCAGTTCTTTGCACACAATTTACTTGATGACAGTAAGATTCGGACACATGAAAGAAGGCCGTAGACCATCAGAACTCTTAGAAGCATGTTTAATTTAGCAGTGAAGCGAGTGCTTAGTGCTATATGCATGCTTAGGTGCTCTGCTGCAGTCAAGTACTGAGCAGAAACTTGCTCTGCTGTACACCTCGGTAAATAATGAACTTGCTCCAGATTAATATAGAGATTTTTCTCTTAAAGCCAAAGCCTGACCAGTGCTGGCCCAGCTTCCCCACCTTACTTTGCAGATAGATATTCTAGATGTTTCTAGAAGCCTATGCAGAAGCTGTGTTTGTTGCTTATGGTTCTGATTGCAGGGAATGTGTCTGAGCCAGCTCTCATTTCACCCAGGTGTTCAGGGGAAGTTAACAGTGAACAAGGGTGTGTGAATAGTTCTTGTGCCACACACTGAAGGCCAGGTTCTCTGATGGTATAAACTGGCAAAGCTTGACTCAAGTCTCTCTAGCTCTAACATAGAATTTGCTTCAGCAAGTGTTAGGACTGACCTTTTATTGCCAGATTTGAGCCCAAGGAAAGACATAATGAATTAGAGAAAATTACCATTTCTGTGTAAGGTCTGTTTCTTCTAAATACAAAGAGCTACAGAAATAAAGGCAGAATAAAAGATCCTCAGGTTCAAAATCTAAAATCTTGCTCTCAGCCACAGAGAGAGAAAGCTGCCCCCATGTCTGTATGTTCAGTATCTGTGTGTGAAATGTTTCAGTGGCTATTGAGGCATAGCCACTATAATTTTGCTGGATACCTGAGTGTAAAACAGGCTGGGATTTTCTGCAGGAGTACTACAAGTGAGTGACAGGAACTCAAGGCTGTAACTCTAACCAGCATTGGAAGGCCTTCATCCAGAAGCCAAGTTTACAGGTTTTGCAGAGACATTAAACAAACACTGTAACTTTTAACATAAACACAATTAACTAACATAAATATTTGTGCAATTTTCTTTTCATTTCACTCAATGCATATACCACACATGAATCAGAGTTTACCCTTCAGCAGTTAGCTTTAGGATACAACTACAATTCTTATCAATAATCAACCTTTTCTGGAGCAAATAACTTCCTCATTTAGCAAAAAGACATCTCCTGAACTTAGTACGGTCTGCAGAAGACTTCAGGATTTGTTCAGCTTAGACTGAGAAGCTGTTAGGTATAGACAACTCCTTTCAAGTTACAGGTAGAAAGCAGTTTTATTTCTTGCTACACAGAATCTCCAAATAGAAATCTTGCAACATGAAAGTAAGTAAGAACCGAATAATGGATATAGAACTTTATGTCTTATACCAGCATGCAGTATTATTATAATAGTATAAATGTAGCATTACTATAATCCCTACTGTTTTAGTAAGAAGCCTTTCTTCTTCTGAGAAGAGAGTTTAGTTGTACTGACTGTACTGCTGTACTGTACTGCTGGAGGCACTGTATGGATACAGAGCCACAGAGCCTAGACACAGCAGGTGAACAAGAGTACAGAGTCATAGTCAGCTCCCCAGAATTCAGTGAAAACTGCCAAGTTGCATATCACTCCTACATGTGACTTAACAATGTTGCAGAGCTAGAACCTTGTAAAGTGAAGCTGTAGCTGGGAAAGATAAGCATCACCCCCAGAAGGTATTTGGTACTTGATAAACTTTTTTGAATTTAATCCAACAGAAAGCAAAATGTTTCATGGATGTAGAAACTAAGGCACAGACTTTACACAAGTCAATTAGTCCTATAAAACCTCACCAGTTCATAACCACAGTGGCTTGTGTGTACACCAGCATGATAAGGAAAAATCTAAAATTCAAGTATATGTAGAATTCCCCTCTTTATCCCACACCTATCCAAGATGTCATTTCTTTACTTTTCCTGTTTTCCTTACCCTCCCAGGCAAAGTGGATATTTTATTTGATTCTATTATTCAAAGAGTTCTCTTTTTCTTCTTACGTACTGCATAGTTACTGAGTGTGTCTGGCCACTCTAGTGTATTGTGGCTTTGCCTTCATCAGAAAAAGCCTCGCTGCTGAGGAACGACAGAGAAAGAATGGCAAAACATAAAAGACAAACAAGCATCCTACCCAATGTGACCTTACATGGTCCCAGTAGCCATTTGCCCTTAAATAGCGCTATACATGGAGAGTTTCAGCTGTTTTCCAGTCAATAGCTAAGTAGCCCTGAAACTGATTCCAGAGAGAATGTCTGATCTCTCCACACCAGGTAAATATGATGATAGTCATTTCATCAAAGATTTAAACCAGCTAACTTCAGGTTGTCTGGACTCAGATCACACCAGAACTGAAAGACAAAGCTGACAAGGACCTGACATTCAGCTTTTGCAGCTGCTCAAAAGCTGTCTATCTTCAGCTTCATTCTCTATCACCTGCTAGGAAGGAACTGAACATCCTTACTAAACCCCAAAAAGCTGTTGGAAGAATAGTTTTTCAGTCATTTGAGCATTCAAAAGTTAGGAAATGTCAGGATTAAACTTGCCTCTATGACTTTCAATCATCCCTCTCTACATATACATTCTTACACTGGTTTAAATTACCTGATTTCATACTCTTTTTCCCATAGGACCCTTACATTTTTCAATGGAAAGTCTGGAACTGTGTGGGATGACTCAGACAGATGAGTCAGAACCAGTGTTTCTCCAGGCTCTCTTTGTTGCATCAACTGGAGGATGAATAGTGAATGATGCAGAGGTAAAAGAAATCAGATGGTAGAAAACCTAGAACTGTTACTATATTTCACCATATTAACACCCACAAGGGTCATCAGCAGACTATAAAATAAATTCAACCAAGCCAAAAATTGCTTTTTACAGAGATCAGTACTTAAAGATAGAGTTCAACCCAGGTCATTTTTGTGATTGCATAAACAGCCCTAAAACTATTTTCAAACTATGGAAAACTAAAAAATGTTCCAAGCCCTGGAAACTTGAAACTGCTTGTACAACTCCACCTTATTCATACATGCACAGAAATAGAGTGGTTTGGGCCCCAGATGAAGTGTATGTCTTTTCAGACCTGATTGGTGGATTTGGGGGTGTTTCTTGAAAGATTCTGTGCTGGATATTAATAGTCTTAGGCTAAGAAACTCTCTTTCTTCTTAGATATGTGTATGAAAGCTGAGGCTTTGTTGTACACATCCTTCAATCCTGAAGAAATGAACATAGCCCCCATTTAACAAAAAGCATCCAGACTCTAAAATGACCCTTCCAAGTTCACCCTGGAAGTCAATGTCAGACCCAGATGTGGAACCCAAGTCTTCCAATTTATTACGCATTAATTACGAAGTTCCTAAGACATACTGTGGTTCCTTACATAGGTTTAGTCATTCCTTGTCCGCTTTATCAACAATTAGTATAGAGGATGTCAATAATGTGACAGGAAGCTAACCTGGTACTCTTCTAAGTTGGGTGGCTTGCTCATTAGTGTAATATATCAAGTGATCTTTTCCCCAGTGTGTTGAAGACAGGAAAGAGGAGATGTAATGCTGAGAATCCACATAGGCTGTTTACCCAGAATATCAGGGGGGTCCAAGTTCACAAAGAGGAGGATTTTTTTGTCCTCATTCATGTCTAAACTTCTGGAGGTGTAGGTAAAAAGGAGTTACTCCATTCAAACAGGAACGTGGCAATACCACAAGACCCATTTATCAGGACTCTCATAGAAAACCTGTGAAAAGTGTTCCCATGTTGTTTTGATTTGTGCTGACTGCTTGTGCCACCTCCCATGTGAAATACAAGATCAGCTGTATGGGGTGGGATCAGGATTCCAGTTGGCCCACTTTTCTGTCTTAAACACTACAGAAATCCCAGTGGAAATGATGAGAACACAGCAAGCATATGTTAATCTTTTGTATCTTTGTTTCTCTTCTGAACCTTCTGCAAGGTACTTTTCAAGCCAAAGGCATAGGATATTGAGGGGAATGCAGATGATTCAACCTCTTCCCCCTAATCTGAGCAGCTTTTGTTCACACTGGAGTATATGTCCCTGGGTCACCAATGGAATTCATCACTTGTGCATAAAATAGTGAGAGCTTATATAAATAGTAAAAAGGTCCAATCTCATTCCATTGACAGTAGTATTGTACAGCATTTAAAATTCATGTACATTATTTACAGTGATAATCTCCAGGAGTTACGTTATGGTTCCATGACTCTACTCATGTGGTATCTTGTGTCCTGTCAAAATCATCAAAATAAATTAAATACAGAAGCCTTATGATGCAGTTAAACAAAATCAATGGTCTTATCGGGTCCCATAATTCTTAATACAGATGCAAGGACTCAGTAGGAAAAGGTCTATCACTGTGGAAGCTGTTTTGGAAAAAAAGGAGAAAATAAATGGAAACCACTTTTGTGATTGTACTGATTCTCCTGTGTTCTGACACACTGCCAAATCAAATTTGAAGTTACTTTGAGCTTACAAACAGTCTTTGGGAGCTTGTTGAAGTCTACCATTTCTTTAGGTGACTAAGTATGGACAAGAACACTTAAAGAGAAGATAAACATTCTCCTTCAGTATGTATATCTACTTATTCCTTCCAGTTCAGAGTTTGGTGAAAGCTATGAAGAAAATGTGTACTTCTTCTGTGTTAGTAATATCAAGCGGTGACCTGGGAAGAACCAGCAGACAAAGCCCATTTACATAGTAGAAGTTTTTCTGTTGGTTTCAAATAATACTAGCTCAGGCGTATATTGATGTAATGAGGAATTATAACAGAAATAGAAATAAATCAGAATATACGTATTCTACAAGATCTTGTTTACTCTCCCTAAGGATGTTTAAAAGGAGTTCTAACATAGACACAATTAAATTAGCTTTATCTTTGCCATCTATTATGCTTAAACAGGTTATTTTGGTTGCAGAAGAATATTAGAGTGCTTCGTGCAGTGTGACTGGAAAACAGTCTTTTAAAAACATATCTGCAGTGCTATAAACATGCATATCCCCTAACTGTGGTTGGTTTTGAGTATCTGGCTAGAACTTTCAAGATAGCATCTGGCTGGATGCGAATTGGGAAATAAAGCTTTGTGGCATCACTTTATGATTGTGAGGTAAAACATAGACATGAATTTGATCCACCAATGTGACTGCAAAGTGTCTTCTTCACACATCCTACAGGTTGTTATTCCATAGGTAATATGTAGGTGGACTACACACCTGCTGCAAGAGCTGTGTTTATAGTAATAATCACTTGAAACTATCTTCAACTCCTTGAATAACTTCTGCTAAGCAATTTCAGGTTATAAAACTGATGTACCTAGTTTATCCAGACCAAAATACTATCTATAATTGCTTTCTGAACATCTTCAGATGTTGTGAAATACATATGTTTTAATTCTGCTGTATTTCATTTTTCTTCCCATACAGACCAAATTCAGCATAGCCTATCTGTGAAGGCTGGTTTTCTTATTGTTACAGAAATATGCCTACAACATCACAGGGTTATATAGTTACCAGGCAGTATGTTTAGAATCAGAGAAATGACTGAGAAGCAATATAGAGGATGATGAGAAATAAAAGGAATATCTATTTTAGAAACTAAAATATATTTGTATTTAACTACACAGTGTTTCTATCTTGTGCAATACATATTCCCTCCAAACATGAAAAGAAACAAGCTGGAGTACATTTAATTGTGGTCATCTGGTGTGAATGTTTTAGACAACTAACTTATGCCATCATGATTACTTTCCATTCTCACATGCCTTTTAATATTGCAGGAAGCAAAACAGCTCTGTGTGGTTGTAGTCTATCCAGTATCAGTGTGTTACTGGGAAGTTAAAATCTCATCTAAGCCAGAAATGTAAATCTGCCAGACCTCCCAAGAATACTGAACGCTTCTTTTTCTCTCTCTGTTCTTTAAAGGGTGGAAGAGATAACATCACTTCTTTTGTATTTGGGAAATGATTCTTTCTGCTTATTTCTAAAAAGCTGTTCCTCCTTCAGCACCTTCTTCAAAGGAGGATTGCTTTTCTGAACCCTCTTGGTTCCTTTCTATATATCCTTTCATAGCTAAATAAAAATTAAGGTGTGTGGACTCAGAAATTATATAGGGACCTGTCATTTTACCTTGAGTCTTTAAGAAAACCTGTTTTCAGCTAGTGACCTTTTAAATTGCATTTATTAGTGAGGAAATGAAAATGTCTGAAAGCTTGAGGGTTTGCATTTCTTTTAGTAAATATCATACACACCTCACTTTACCTAGGTGATGTTATCCTGTTCAGCTGTATAAATTAGGAAAGGCTGGGAAGGAGAAAATAAAGCATAGAAACTAAAAGATTACAACTTAAAGTATGCTTCGATGCTTGGAAACTGTGTCTAACCAAGCTAGCAAGGTTTGTGATGCTTAAACTGGAGTCTATGAGCACAGAAAATGCAAAAACATTGAAGATACTGTCCTAGGATACGAAAGAACTGAAGAACATCCCAAAGGAACGCCAGGAGCATACTACAGTAAAATAGTCTAAATCTTCACAGAAGCTTTAGCATAGTCACTGTAGCTTATCAAAGAATGCAAAGAAAGATTAAGGTCTGGTTTAGCACATTCTGCAAGCACACTTGTGTTTTAATGCTTTGCTGTGTGTATTTGTGTGAATAAATAAGCTGAATAAATAGGGAAAAAGTTATTTCTCATCCATTTTAATAGGTTTCTAATCCCAGAGTCCTTGCACAGCTTACAGTTCTGTGTGTCAGGTACAGAGAGCCTCCACTGCAGAATAAATGAGCTATTTGGTAAGGGCCACAGAAGCTACCCTCTGAGGATGCATTTGACAGAGGCAGGAGGAGATCTCAAGCTTGCCATGGTGGCTGTGCTAATGTTATCTCTGTAAGGACCAGCAAAGAAAAATGATAAAAATTCCCGATTATATCCATTATTTCTTTATAATTTTTTAGAGAAAATTTGACCTGGAGTATGGATGGCCACAGCATTAAGGTGAACTCTATGAAGAGAGTTCTTAAGATCATAGAATCACAGAATCCTAGAATAGTTTGGGTTGAAGGGACCTTAAAGCTCTATTTCCAGCCTTGTGCCATAGGCAGGGACACCTTCCACTATTAGGAATAAAAAGACCAACTTGCTCCCAAGAATCTGTCAATTTTCTAAAGTGTATTCTGGTATGAGGCATAAGCTGGCTCAGAGCATGCAGCAATTCATCACTGCTGCCATTTGGAAGAGCAGACTACACAGGCTGGGTGCTTGCCAGTGTAGTTGCTGTATTGAACGCTGTGGTTCTGTTTGTCTTCTGTGATAATTCCATTAAAGACTTATTATTTTGATAAATCATAGGGGCAAAGGTTTTGAACGTTTATTTCAATTTATTTTGCTCAGGATTTCTATATTTAATTTTACCATTGCAATACTACAAACATTTGCATTGCATCTCAAGTTCTGTTCTCTTACCAATGATTCTTGAAAACATCTTGGTTACTTGTTTTAAAATATTTGATCCAGAGGATTATCTTCTTCAATATGTTTTCACCTGGTCAGTGTATATTAGGAAGAAAATACAAACTGAAGCAAAAATTTCTTGAGCTCTTTAGGTATGTTTTACCTACTAGGAATTTTTAATACAAAGATGTTACTGAGAACTGAAGGATTAGCTTAGTAAACGCTTAGTAAATGTCTAGTTAAATAATACCTGAGAAATCTGTGTTGAGAGAATATCACCTAAAATTTGTCATTTAAGCAATTTATTCATTATCACAAAATATAAGCAACTAAGCTTCTTTTACAATGGTAACTGCTGATCTTCAGAATGTGCACACTAGTTATTTCCTGAGAGTTGGGGTAATTCAGAAGTAATTCTCAGTGCTGAGAAGAAGATTAAAAACAGTTTGTTGGGATAGGTTTTTATGTTCACAGCATTGGAAAAGTTATATCAGTGAAGGGTTTTATTATGGTGGAAGTTGCATTTCCCTTAAAGGTGCAACTGTCCTTTAGATTTGAGCTCTCACTGTTCTATGTGGGCCAGCATCATGCAACACAAGGCAAAGCAAGGCAAGGAAGGGGCTGGACCCTCTTCTTTTTCCTCTGACCTTAAGGGCAAGGACTTACGTGTCTGAATCAGAGGAGGATGAGCATGACCCCCTCTCAGGCAGCACAGCTCTTGTAATGAGGAGATGCAAGCACAGCAGGAACACGTTTAGCAATCTGGCATCTGCTTGTAGGAACAAAATGCCATTTTAGCAGTTTAAAACTCGAAGAGACTACATCCAGCACAGCCCTGTCCCTGGGGACTGACCAGGACAGTTTTAGCCCTTTCAAGAACAAAGAAAGCAGAAGCCTTGCTGCAAGAGCTCAGTGCCCTTTCACAGAGTTCCTAGCAAAGGAATGACTTATTTATTTATTTTATGTTTTCAGCTAAGCTTTGATGAGGGGCTTCTTAACTCTTCTGTAAAAGCTAAGTTTCCTGTCTGAGATAATATTTAAGATGAACACTGACACCTTCTCCTATTTCCTTCCTACAGACCAAAAGGAGACCCTTTCAAAGTAGACAGCCTTTAATCTGGAGGCAAATACACATCCAGTTTGTTGCCCTCATCTCTTCTACGATGACTAGTGTCGCTGCTTGCAGGTAACAGTTTTTTTTCCTTATTAAATCCTTTATACCTTCTTCTTTCACTTGTATTACACCACAGAGGAGTTAGTCCATTTTTATGCAGTGCTTCTGCTTGTGTACCATCCTGCTTGTTGCGGATAAGTAAGCATACATTTAAGCCAACAAATTAGCATTACTTCAGCAGTACCCTTTATATTCAGTGTGACAGCAATCTTACAGCACATTCAGTTTTAAATGAAAGGGTGTTTCATTATGAGTCTTTAGATATATAGGATCAAATTTCACACAAATATGCATTTATCTAGTTATTTATGTATTACTTTAGTATTATATTATAATATTACTACTATTGATAATATTATTATTCATTTGGTGTGAATTTCACGGTGCAAGTCACTAGAGAATTCTTCCACTAAAAAGTCAATGTTATTGCAAATAGTGGGGGAAAAAATACTTAAGACTTCAGAAGATGCTGGGCTAAGCCTTTATTGGTCATATATGTATTGTATTAAGCAGCTGTGAAATAAGACCCATTCTCTAACAGCATGATATCCACATGAGAGGCTTTATAATCTGATGAATAATCATTATCATCCTGTTTATTAGCCAGGTATTAGGTTGATAGTGTGTAATTAAATAAGGACAGAGATAGAAGAAACAACTAATTTGATGTAGACGGATGTCCCTTTCTTTCCTGCTTGCTCACTGGGCACTGGGCCATTGATTAGAAAAATAATATTTGTCCTCCCATGTTGTTTGTAATGTCTCTTTTCCATTTAAAAAAGTGATTTTATAGGAAGTTTATTTATATGTGTTAGTATCCATGTGAATTATTACATGTCAAACTATAACTCTGAAATTATTTAGTATATTATTTATTTGTGCTTTGTCAGTTTACCTGTCAACATAGTAAAATATACGGATGTGGTGGATTAATGTATTTTACCATCTCTCCTGCCCTCTTATGGAACTGCTCATATACATTGAGAACTTAAATCCACTCCCATTCAGTGAGACTTTTGCCACTGATTTCAGTTGGATCAAGGTTGTCTGTTGGAGGAAATAGATGATTAATGCTTTATAAAGAGATGTTTTGAACAGGTGAATAGGTTAGAAACTTAGAAGTTGAAAGAGTGGACAGTTGTTCTTGACACCTGGATAAGACCAAGCAAGTACCATTTACACGTGCATCATCACGTGTATATGTATTAGATGGCTCCAGGGCTGGGATTATTTCTACATATTCCTAATTTTTTGGGGGGGGGAGGGAGGGAATTGCTGTAGGTTACTCTGACTGTCTTTGTTTATCGAAACAGATGTTTCTTTGTGTCACTGTTTATGAGAGTTTGGGCGTGGAGTTCAGGTCTCATGCAGCTCCCAGTTTCATAAGTGCTAAAAGCAGCGGTGTTGTTTCTCTTTACTTGTTGTTTTATGAAATATGCTTCCTTTCCTCCTCAGCCTCAGTTTACAGAGTGAAAACTGAGTAAACCTGTTGTTGTTTGAGCAGTTGCTTGTGTTCAGAGTCACCTGCTTGTTAGAAGATGGGGATTCCAAAGGTTCCATTGCTTACTCAAAATACACAGTGCTCATGCTCTCTTGCTTGTTATTCAGTTACTTTCTTCCCAACTATTTTCTTCTACCTTCTAGAGCTTACTGTGCAAATCTGTGGGGGGAAGGCATTGATCAGGCACAGCAAAATTACCTGAGAAAGTCCAGTAGAAAAATAATGCAGTGTAGCTGAGGAGCAACATTATTCATGGGAAGTTGCTGTAGAAAACTTCTTCTTGGCATTTTAATTCATTAATCATACTTAACCTAAAATATTGTTCGTGTGAAACAGTTTAAAGAGCTAAATCTTTATTCTGAAAGTCACTATTTTTTCTTGCCTTGAAGGATCTGTCCAATTGGTGAGATCCATATATAATGAAATATTGAGGAAAAAATGTATCTATCTTTTTGTTCATGTATATTTGAAAGCTCATTGAAGCTTACACTTGTGGTGTGGGTTGTATCACTGAGAAAGAGTGGTAAGTGTAAAATCATGGCCTGTTGATGAGGAATAAAATGAGAATCTAGCAGAAGTGAAGAATAGCATCCTTGCAAAATCCCACAGAGGAGTGAGGAAAGCCCAGTGTTAATCATTGGAAGATAAAATGCCATAGATAGAATCTACATAGATTAAACTATAAAAATTGATAGATACCTACAGAAGCTATGCCAAGTATTTATAAAATATAATAGAGTTGGTACTTTCCCACAGTATATTGTCTTTTAATTGCCTCTTGGAATTCTATTACAGGGTTGGTGTAAATTCTTAGCACTATAGAATGCCTTAAACTGGCTGTTTTCTTGTTACATTTCATAAGACCAACAGAGAACTAGTTGTTGTTACACGTTCATATTGCGTTGTCTAAAACAGAATGTAGAAGATCATCTTTTTGGACAGAAATTGTAGGCTTACCAATCCTTAGATAGCTGCTTAACCCTGGTCATGCAACTAGTTGGAGTTCAGCAGAAGTGTTTATAGGAAGTGCCAAGTTAAGTATGTGCAAAAGTTTTTACAAGATCAGCACCTAAGATTTTCATGATGCCTGCATAGAGCCAGATAATCTTACAAAGAGGTCAGTAAAATTAGTTCTGTGAATGCAGCTGTAAATCTGTGGTGGTTTCCTGTATATCATATCACGACAGCTTTGATTAACCGCAAATCCCTGCAATAACATTTCTCTTCTCCCAGATCCTTGTTCCACCCAAACACATATGATCCATTTTACCAAAACAATATCTGAACTGTACGTTTTTCTTTCTGATCCCTCTATCCATTGCCCTGGTTTGGTGCACTAGGACATAAAGCTTATAGGAATGACAGAAGTGAAGATTTCTTTAAAAGGAAGGTTTGTTCATTTCTTACGCATTAAGAGAGCCAAGAACATTATTATTTCTTTAATAAAGAACATTACATCAAAAAGACACCTGGCTCCTGTTGCTGATTTCTCATGCTCATGGTAACAGCATCATGAGGCCTCATGTACTGGCTATCAATGCAAACCTGAGGGACACTGGTGCAAATGGGAGCAAGAAAAGCGAATTGTTTTTCTAGTGCAATGTACTGTTGATCCTTCTAGAACATTTACAGTTGTTTTCTCTGTGCATGTGGTATAGAAAATAGAAGCATGAAATGAAAATACTCTGTTTGGAAAAGCTGAGGATTCTGTTTGATAAACAGGACTAGAGCATTTAAGACTTGAACATTTCCATTTTGGGTCATTGCCTTGTCATTTTCTTCCCTTGGGCTAAAATTTCAGCATATTCTCAGGCATTCAAATCATAGCTTGATTTCACATATGAAGAATGAGAGGATGAGTCTGATAATGCAGTCATTCTGTTTTCTTTGTCTACCTGTCTTGTTACACAGGTTCCCCCTGCACTTTGGTATGCTGGTCCTTCCGGCAAAAGATCAGGTGCTTTGTTTCCTTTCTTTCTTTTGTGGGAGACTGAGGTTATTTCCTCAACAACTGTTGAGGTTCAGGTGCCAACCCTAGTGCCCATATTTGATAATGTCTTGGAAGCAAAAACAGTCAAACACAGATTATCCTCATCCTTCCATCCCACTACACTCCCTCCTCTTCATACTTTTTCAGAATTTATGGCAATGGCCCTATCCCGATTTGGAGAAGAAAGATGAAAAACTATGTCAATTATTAAAGGCATTTTATCCCCTGTGGATCTTTGACTGCAGAGCACACTGTGAGAAGGAGCCAGGGCTTCAAATACAAAGGGTAGATCAGAGCAAGGCAGTGTTGTGTCCCCATCCTCTATGCTTCATGTGGCTCAGTACTGTGGCCTCCTGCTCCCTTCTATGATAAGGTTAAATCCCCTGCACCTACAGGAGCATGAGTTGAAGAAACAGTTCTAGTGATATTTTGATGTACACATCATGGTCAACAGGCTGGCCAGACAGTCCGATCTGGGGCCTACCAAAGTCAATGGGAAAAATAGTTTGAGCTCTTATGTTGGTTTCTACCACTTCCATCTGCACAGATTAGTATCTTACACTGACAATGGTGCTATTGTCTTCTGCGGGCAATTAGTAAAATACCACCTTGTTTATCATGACTAGAAAAGAGTCTTGATATTTGACCTTTAGGCAATTGGAAGGAAGTGGGGTGGAGAGAGAAAGAGGAGAGGAGAGCTACAAAGGATGTCTATTAATGGATTCAAAGTGAAGATCTCCTTCTCTGAAGTCATGCTGTAGCATAAAAATAGCAATGAGATCCTAAACTGGTGAGCATCAGCAATGGGTCTTTAGAAACTGATGGCAGCCATGTGCGCAGCTAGGCTGACTTGCATGATCTGAGTGTGTAGCTGTGGTATGATGCCAAGCTTTGCAATAAACAGACAGCACTAGGATGGCCTTGTTACAGATATTTTATCAAGATGAAATGAAATTGATACTTACTGAATATAAAGACGTGCATAGTATGAATAGCACATCATTTCTAGCATTAAAAATTTCTAGCATTTCTAATCATTTCTAGCATTAAAGTACAGAATGCTACTTAGGTTATTTTGATGGAGGCTCTTACTGTAGTGAAATTGAATTAACCAGTCTCCCAAAATTTACACACACACATTTATTGTCATTTATAGATATTAAATTATGCACATTATATTATAAACAAATCATCTTACCACTATGGGCTTTATTTTATTAGCTTCCCATAGTTAGAAACCTTTCCATAGTCGCATTATGCAGCAGATTGAACGTTCATCCTTACTGCCTGCTTTCAAAGCAGTCTGTCAGTTATGATCAGGCATGCTGTATGCTACGAAGCACAAAACTCGACCTGATGCCTTCTAACCAGGAAAGCAGTCGGCAGGAAGTTCCAGCTGAGGTTCACAGTTCCAAAGTCCGCAACCTTCTAATATTTTCAAGGTTTCATGTGTTTCACACAGGTCAACACATGGTCTGCTTCTCCTAAAAGTTCACCAGCAGTTTAGTAACATCGTGAGCTGCAGAGTTAGGAGAGAGAGAGAAGCACATTTGTGTAAAATACCTATTGTTGTTGTAATATTTATAGCCTAAACATTTCAGTAAAGTCCTATGAGGGATCAAATTGTTAGCTGTGAGAAATACACGGGGTTGCCTTGGAGTCAGTGAAACAGTTAATTTACATCAGGTAAGGATCTGAGCTAAATTTTGTTTCAACTCTGCTGTACCAGTGCATAGGCTGAATTACTCTCACATATGGAATCCTATCACTGCTGTATCAAAGATGTAATTAAAAACCTGCCATAACAAATGTGCACTATGCCCTACCAAGTTCTCGTGCTGACAAACTGCCAGAGGGGAAGAGTTTGATCTTTTCCTCAATGTGGCTTGCCTCTGGTCCTAAAGGTTTTATCAAAGAACTTGAGAGAAGCAAGCCATGATGGAGAAGTTGGGAGAGGCAGCTTCAAGTCATCGGTTGCCAGGCTATCCGGCCTTCTTGAGTACAACTTGCACACTGTTGTAGAACCAAGCAAAAGATAGGCAGAGCAAAACACTGAGCACAGTTTGTTTTATGGTGATAGCAGCTCCTTTCTACTAAGAATGTGAGTAGCAGAGTTCTGCACCAGCTGGTACTTCTGGGTGGTCTTCAAGGCTAACTTCAAATACAGGCCAGAGCAGTAAAACAGCATGGAAGTGTCAAAGACATAAGTAACTCTGGTCAGGTCCTTGTCAGCAGACAGGCCTCCATTTTTTGACCAGCTACACACTGAGAAAGAGCATAACAAGCCACCATTCCTGCCTAAAAATCCTAAGGCAGGGATGCATATAGAGAAATAGAGTATGCAGGATATTTCTTTGAATACACGAATTCTCAGAGTGCCAAAAAGTAATGATCAAATGTTAATAAGTATCTTCGTCTACTACCCAAATTCCTTAAACTCTCATGAAAACGTAGCTGATAAAACTGCTGGATTTGAGCGGTGGCAGGAGGATGGTCATAGAAATTGTTTACATATATGAAACCTCCAATCCATTTATTCTGTTCTTTTTTGTTTGTGTTCCTGTAAAAGTTTTCAGTATATCTCTTAATGCCACCACTCAAAATGAATTTCTATATAACCATTACTCACATTAGTTGTCAAACAAAGCTGAAACCAACTTAATCAGAATAAGTATTAAAGAACCCTGGACGTTAACATGCAGGACATCACAACATTGTGAGAAACAATTTTGCCTAAGGAAAATATCCAGAGTCTCCAGAAATCAATGGGGATAGTCTTATGATTCACTAGGATTTACATCAGAGCAGAAATGAGCTGCGTATTTCATAAAACAGATCAGTTATTTACAGCAGGCAGAATCCCTCACTTGCTTTGCGTGGAATTAATATATTGTTTCAAAAGCACATGGAAGATGCTGCCTCTTTGTTCAGACAGTTTGTAAAGCTTTAAATCAGTGGTGAAGTTTTGTACCCATTATATTCACATATGCCCAGTTCCTCAGAGAAAAATCAATAGAAAACGTCACCACTGCTTTAAATAGACACAAAATCAAACACTATATTGGGAGTAGATATCTGAAGTGATAGTAAATATAAAATGCTTTCATTCAAAGAACGTGTATAAAATCTGAACATTTTATCATTTATTTTGCTGCCACTGCTTCATAATAATTCATTTTAAAAAGAAATGTTATTTAAAATAATACTTCGTTTTAATAGCAGTATTTTTTCATAATTGCAGAACTTAAAAGGTATCCAGATTTTTCTGCACTAAAGACTAATACAAAAAAAAAATCACCTGGGAATGTTAAAATTCAAAGACTTAAATGTATCTATGACACATTCCAGCTGCATACAAAATGCACTTAATGCTGTACTGAGAACTTGGCATTCAAACCAACAGCCCCAATAAACAGAACTACATGTTTTCATTTGCAATTAGCCCCCTTCACTTTTGACTGCTGAGGGAAAAGGTTAGTTTCAAGACAAAACTTTTGCTGGGCAGAATAGCAGAACACACTCTGTCAGTGTTATCAGTGTCTTGCAATGTGGAACATATTTAACTTGACACAGGAGTAAAAAGAAAAATAGAAATAGCACTTGTGAACTGAAGTAAAAATATATTGAGCTATACTGTATCTCTCAGGAACAGAGGAGCAGAAGAGAGGCTGTGGCACCTTCAGCATTGCACATCATAGAGGAGAAAATACTTTTGTTAAAGTGCACTGGGGCAAAGCCTGGACTTCATGTCCAGATCCTTTACACAGCTGGAGACAGCAGAACCCAACAAAGATCTTTACCAGCACCAACAGCTGGCAGGAGAGAGCAAGTGTCTTACTTGGCAGTTAAACTCCAGTTTTCTGCTGAGACCCATAGCATTCTCCAGTCCCTCAGTGGCAGTTGTACAGTCACAGCATAGTGGTCTCCCAAATTTCTTTGATATTTATAATTCTTTTGATGCTCAAACCTTCTCACTAAAGAAATCTTGCCTTTTTTTGTTTGCACACAGGTAGCAAAAGCAGTTCCTTTAGCTCAAAAACAGATACTCCTGCAGTTTTCTGAAGAGTAGCAGGGAGCAGCAACAACAGGGCTACTCCATGAGGGGGGACAAGCCAGGCTAGAGTCATGGGTGACCACAGGACAGGAAGTGCCTCACTGGCTACCCTGCAGGTCCATGGCACACAAGCAGGGTGCTGGTAACAGAATCCAGTGACAGCCCTGGGCAGGGTGAGGTGGTGAACCAGGTCCAATGTCCTGTCAGGAGCAGTAGGGAACAGGGCCAGAGAAAACATGTGAATCCAGCTACAGTTTCGGTCCGAAGTTCTTTCAAGAGACAAGGCTACAACATAGGTCCAAGAGCTACAGAGAAGTTAAGAGCAGAAACAAGTTTGAACTGGGTACAGCTGCTACACAGATTAGAACAAGAGTGAAACTGGGCCTCAGTTTAAAGGGAATTTTCTTGAGGAGTAGGACTGGGTACCAGCTGAGGCTGTTAGGGGCAGTTAGTGTAGTCATGGCCCTGACTATGGCTAATATGTGTGTGTCTTGCCTAAAGAATGGTTTCAAGTTCTTAGTCTAGCTGGTTAAAAGCACAGAAAATCTGTTAATAGTCACTGTTTAGCTTACAATGAATTTATTAAAGGTCTAGGGTGAAGTTTTAATTTTTGCAGTTAGTCATATTTATCAGAAAATTAATATTTTGTTGAACTGAAGAAATTCTATGTAGTCTCTTCCCTGTGCCTCCATAAGGCAGAAAAAAGCGTTCAAGATTTCTTTGCAGGTAGGCAAAGTTACTTTGTTATTTTGTTTATGTTTATGCCTTTAGTACATGAGCAAGATTTCGTTTGGTCATAAAAGTTGTTTTAAAAAAAGGAGAAAAAGAGAATAGAGTGCCTGGTTTTAGATCAACTGATTATTTTTCACTAGTGTTCTTCACGAGTATTTCTCGTGAAGAAGTCTATGCTTGAAATTGATACCATTGTCACTGCTCCTGCTACAACACAAAGTTGAAAGGTTAATGCAGCTTTTCAAACCAGTGATGAGAGTCAAATAGCTATAAATTCTAGCAGTGCAAATTGAAATAGTTACTATTCCTTCCAACTCTTTCTCTGTCATGCCATAGGAGTAGAAAGGGAACCACCGATCATAGGCCCAGCCAAGGGAGGAACCTAAAAGTCCTTTGAAAATGTTGAAGTGAATGACTTTTAATCTAGCACATCATAAAATACATTAAATCAATTCACAAAGTCTCAAAAGAAATAGCTTAATGAAATACCTATCTGTTTTTATATATGCTTTTTACCCATTTTTAAGGCAGGAATGTATTTAAATGAATGTATTACTGACACAGAGTTCTATCGTCCACTTCTAGAAACTATATGTGCTCACAAGACTAAATCTCTTTCCCAAACAGTTCCTCCGCAGAGTGTAAATCTCTTGCTGCTTTTATAATGCTGAATTCCTGACACTGAAGGTGTTTTATAAAGGGATAGGTAGCAACATGTAAGCCAAAATGTGGACTGAGAGCTGCTGAACAGTTTGTGATCTCCCATAGCAGCAGAAGCAGCGTCTCAAGGTTCTGGGTGTCTGTGTCTCTTTACTTAAAGTAGTACAGTTAGAATAAAGGAGGAAGAACAGTTGTTGAGGTTGGGTACCCTGCCAGCTACGTCCAACATTCCTTTTTTTCCCCCTCTGTAACAGCTTAAGGAGCTCTACTACAGTAGCATCAACTACCGAATTCACGGTTAAGTCTGTGATTTTTTTTTCCTTTTAGGTGGAGCTTACCAGCATTGTAGTGACATAGAATTACTAAGAGAATCTTAGTGCTGATAACCTTCACAATGAAAAACAAACACTTGAAACAGTGGAAAACTGCACCTTCAGAAATAAGAAAAGTCAGTTCTGCTTAAAGCTTTATTTTTATTTACTTCAGGAAAAAGCTATCTGACGTATTTAAATATCTTAAAATTGAGGGAAGTGAAGGTTATTGAGGCTAGATTTGTTTCTTCAGTCCTGGAGATTAACAATGTATAAGTAGTAGTCCATTTTTATCTCTTTACGTAGGTATGGTCTGGCCTGAAGAAATTCCTGTTGAAACCCCATGAATAATATTTAGTCCTTTGGTACTGAGAAAAATTTTTTTTTGGTCTGAAATTCTGTGCAGAATAAAGAATTCATGCCTGATTGGTGAACATCACACCTTTTAAGACTGCTTTCTGTTGCTGGTTTGAGTACTGAAAGCACAAATATTGTAAGAATTAATTTATGCATTCTGCAAATATTTATTTGTACAATTTATGTGACTGCTCTTTTGTAATTGATCCTATGCTAATATTTCGGGGGAAACTTTACAAACACACATCAGCTTAGTTTTAATAGCAAAATACTCTTCCTGAGATCATGCTCGATTTAATTAACAAAAAATTAGGGACAAGAGTGAGTGCTGGCTCGGAACCTGGATTTCTGAAGCTTGATGAAAACAAAGAATTCCCCACTGACATTTTACAGCTTTTAAAGAACAGTGTTTTCATATTTCTGCGGGATCAGGCAGTGCCTCTCACAGATGATAGAACCTGCCCATCCTTAAAGCTTGTGCAGCTTGTTGCATTTAATGGATGAGGCTGTGTGCAAGCTCTAGGTTAACCAGGCATTTATTTCTCCAACACAAAGGGCTCTTGCTGGGCTGCTGCTGTGGTTGCTGACATCGACTGCAATCCTCTGGTCCCCTCCTCGTCAGTGTAGTTATGCTCCCTTTAGATGCTCTGAAAATTGCTTTGCAAGTCACCTTTCAGCAGAACAAAGTATTTGTTCACACTTGGTGTTTGCAAGTAGTACTGAAGTGTTTTTATAATGTAACCAGAAAGGTGAAAGTAGCATTTGGGAAAAAAAAAAAAAGTCGTCTGCAACTTGGGAGATCAGCAAATGAAAAGTGACAAAATTCCAGTGAAACGTTTCAGTGTTTCTGAATCTGTTTCTTATCAAAGACTTAGCAATTACCATGGCTCAGATGTAAAAACCAACCAACCAAAAAACCCTGAACTTTGTTTTCACTTGATCGTCAAATAAATGCAGTTGTCCTGTGAGTGTTTTCAGAGGTGATTGTGAGCAGCATGTTTTGTGCAGTGCTGAAATGCCCACTGAGCAAACTGTGGTTTACTTCAGGTGCTGGTTTGCTGCATGAAGGTGGAGTAATTTACAAACTGTGTTTTACTGTGGTGATGCCTGTAAGTGACATATGTACAGAGTAACAATTAGCAGCGGCCAGAGAAGTGTTAACACCAATTCCTAGAGGAGATGATTTACTCTCAGTGCTGACCTGTCAGTAAACAATGCTACACTTCCCAGAGAAACAACAAGTTTTCAGTGCATAAGTGCTTTTGTTCACAAATGTTGCTGAATTTTACTTTCCATCTGGCCCAGGTCCTGGGGGCTTTATGGTTATGCCTATTGATAAAGGCCAGGTGGTCAAGTTTTGGGAGCTGTCTGTCACTTGTTCCGAAATGGGATGTGGCTGTAGTTGAGAGAAAAATAGAGGAACAAAAGGCAGTGGCAGCTGGGGTGGGCAGGGAGGCAGAATTCTTCTCATTCCCAGCCCCTTCTCCTGTTCAGGCTCAGCAACACCTGGATGTTCCTTTGGTAATGGCTGCTCTGGGGATTCAGTGGAGGCTGCTGTGAAAAGCAGTAGTCTCTTTTGTCAAGCAGTATCTTGGGAGTGTTTGAATACATTGCACCATTCCCATTGCTCTGTGAGGTACTTGTAAGTGAGCTACTCTGCCTAGAAAGTGCTGCTTGCTGGGTTTTCTCTGAGAATCTTCCTCTAAAATGATATATTTTCCTTTTCAGGAAAGGATATTCACATCATGTATATAGTTACTGGCTATATGGTCTTGTTAGTCTGGTGTTTGTAATAACTTCAAGGCACACTTATTACAGCTTGTTAAATGCATTTGCTTGGTTTTGTACAATGCGAGTCCATATCTTGTTTCTGCTTAATTGAGATGAATTGTGGAGACAGAAAGCACCTTATGCTCTTTGTCATACATTGTATATGTAAAACTTAAACCTGTAATGTTTCCTTACAGAACACAGACCTCTAGGCTTATAGTAACTTTCAGTTGCGTTTCTTAGAAGGCTTAACATTACTGAAATCTATATCCACCTTTAATGGTGATTAGGATGTAAATTTTATTTGGGTCTTTCTGGTCAGTGAATCCATCTGCTGAAGCAAATCAGGTCAAGCCTATTTCACTGGCTTAAAGACAGTGTAAACCTAAGTGAAGAAGTTTAGCTGGTACTTGGCTTTTTCAGTGTCATTCCGAAGAGCAGGTGTCTGTTTACAACAGTGTTTGTTAGTGAGGTACTTAGGATAATATTTACTGAGAGAGCAGTGGAGAGAGAAAGCAACAAAATGTTTTGGTTACCCTGGAATTCATCCCCTGCCAGCAGGGGAGGGCGATGGGCTTGGGGAGAGCAGGGAGGCTGCAGCTTGTTTTCTTTCCCTTACAAACTTTCTTTCTTCAGCTCATCCCAGAAAACAAGTGAGATCTTTTACTCTGATTGTAATGAGTAGATCCTTTGCTAATTAGCTGTAGTGGAAAGCAGATGATCATGTTTACTTGATATCATCTTACTGCGGCTTCACTGAGGGCTGTATTGAGCTTAAGTGCATACTATTTACATATTGCAGTGATGCCTTCAAAGTTTGCTGCTAGTAATTCTCCTTTTTATGTTGACTTCTATTTAAAATAAATCAGTTGCATAAGTATTGGAAGTAAAACTAGAATGTGTGTATTTATCAATGCTCTATGAAAAGCATCTTTGGGATCTGGATTTTCACAAGCTTTAGGGATTCTGCTCTGTCTTTTGATGCTTATTAAGTGATTCAATAGAACTCGGGTCTCTCTCTGCTCCTGAAAACAATTTTGAAACAATCTTGTGCAGCAGGAGGAGAAGCAATTGACGTATTGCATATCTTGTGTAGTACCAGATAGTGTTATCACTAACTCTGTCTAGCTTTGAAAGCACATCTAAACAGTTTCTTGAGTTTAATGCTTCCATTAGTTTTCTTCCTTGATAAATAGACTATTTAGTAATTTCTCTTTTGAAATTTTCAATGGTCTAAAAATATGTGTTATTTTAATGTTTCACTAAATATTCATTATTCCACCTATTCCTGGGCATGTAAATGTTTCTGTATAGTGCTTGATAAATGTTTGTCATTTTGATTTTCGTCTTGAAAAGTTTTGGAACTTATTAGGCACCATTACATTCAGCAGAGCCTTTCCACTGCTTTCTTTAGCAATTGAATCAAGCCCATATTCTGTGTTTTTGCTTTCTTTGATCCTGAAGGACTTCCAAATCTTGTTCATGTATGGAACTGAACTGAGAAAGAAAATCCTGATTGGGTGTCTAGCCAAAATCATGGACTGGAAATGCTTAATAGGTGTTGAGGTAGAAGAGCTGTGCATCAAGCACTTGTGAAAAGCTTGATCTTAATCCTGACCTCTTTGAAATTTGATCATCTGAGTCTTCATTTCTTTCTTACATTGGAATGATGAATCTGTAAACAAGCTTTGCTTTGCAGTAGCTGTGAAAACAGTTAAAGCACAAAGCGTTGGTAGTGATAACAGGGTAATTTTTTTTTAGTAATATATTTAGCAAGTTGGGAGGGGGACACGACAACAGTAACTATTTTCATCACTGCTTTTGTAAAATAGGAAGAGTAATTAAAAATGAAGAGCACTTCCACCATGTGTATTTTTACCCTTTCTGAACTCTTTTAGCTGTAGTTGTCCTGTACATTGTGTTAAGAGTACTTAACACAAAAGCATCATGGTTGCTTACATGTATGAGCTAATTATTTGAAACTTTACAACTTACTTCAGGTCATTGTATTGCTTGCAGTTAACTTCATTCCCTCCATAAGAAATGTGAAAAATGTAATAGATATCTGCTAAAGATACAGGTTAAAATTGGTTGCTTAGCGTATATCTGGGAGCAACTAAAAAGGAAGATAATTTGATTAAAGATTAAGGGTACCATACAGATGTGTACCCTGAGTGGACCTCTGGAAGCTATTGAAATGTTGGCTAACACAGAGCAGTGTAGGAATGTTTGGCTTTCAATTAGTTCACGTAATTGGCTAGTGTCAGAGGAATACTGTAAACCAGACTTGCAACGTGACACCTATGAATGAGTAGGTCTACCTTCCCTCTTAAGACACTGAGGTCTAACAATATGACTGGAAAGCTTACTTCTGAGCTGAAAGGAGCGTAAATTAGATTTCCTAATGCAGATCCTACCTAGCTCTTATTGTAAAATTTATATAAAGTTACCTGTTTCCCTGGAAAAATCGAATGAGGAATAATAGTTTCTTTAAAGACAAGCTATTTGGTGAATGCAAAAAGAAAAAAGTCTGGTTTACAAAACCAGTGCAAACTGTTAGTTACACAGTTATTCTTGGCATGAGCTTGACTTCAGATTTTTATTTATAGAAAACAAAGGAACAAAAAGCCCTGTGTGGTATGAAGATGTGCAGACTGAGTATGGCTGAATGTTGTCCAACATACTTATAGAGAACTATGACTGTATTTTTAAGATAATACCTATGTAATCATGCATAACACATAATAATGTGATCAGCATTCTGCACTTAATTCAGCAGCTTTCAGTGCTCGGTGGAAAATGAGCAGGTTTATGCCTATAGGTAGTTGTAAAATAAGCATGGAAAATTACCACTGTCCCTAACTTTAGTTTAAATAGGAATAAAGGAAAATGAAAAGTAAATGAAAAGTTAGTTTATTGTCTCTAACTTTGTATTTGGAATGGTGATAATACACACTTCTGCAGTGCATGCTGTAGGAACAGGGTGCTTCCAAAGATTTCAAGAACAGTATTTCTTTCTGTTAAAGTCTGGCCAACCCTGCTATGGACATTAAGATGGCAGAACTGCTTTAGAAGCAGACTCCTTACAAAAGGAGGATAAAAATGAGAGACTACTAGCAAATGTGAAACATGCTGTTAGATGTTGGACCTTTCAAAGAAGTGTATTTTGAGATAAATGTGCAATAAAGCCTGTGTTTAATCTAGGAAGAGGAGCAGTATTCTACTGGTAAAAAGCAGAAAGAAAATAAATTGCATCATCTATAACCTTTGCAGTCATAAGCACAGTGAACAGAACATCAAAACCAAATGTAAGGAAAACAAGCCTCTGTATTCAATTTACCTAGTGATATCCTGCCTTACAAGAAGCTTTAAATATATTCACTCTTCTAGCTACAGTGTGAAACCATCAGTACTGAGCTCAGTCTTCAATGGCTGAATACATCCAGGGGGGAAAAATGGCTTAAAGCTAGATCTAAGGTCTGTCAAAGTGACTGGAAATAGTCCGAGAGACTTCAGGGGCTGTAGGTCAGGCTCTTAAACATGGAAATGAAACTTTGATTGCTTTGAGTGAGCAATAGTCCTGTTAATCATCCAGCAAAATAGATCTGATTTTTTGGAACAGCAAATAGCCATTTTGTCTCTGACAGAACACTGTGCGTGTTTAAGCATATCAAATGTGTTTGGAGTTAGTGAAGGAAGAATCTCGAGATGTTTGGGTTTGGTTTGGATACACATCCAAAATCTGCATGCTTAGCTGAAGCTCTTCAGTCTGCAGCAAGGGTTTGTTGAGAAATGAGCAATCTTGCTAGGCTTTTCCAGTGCCAGAGAGCCAAAAGTGCCCAAGCAGCCAGGCTGTTAGTAAGAGGAATGAGGAATTGGTGGGCAGGGACAGAGGCTTTTTTGAACATGTATCTTCAAAAAACAGTTCAGCTTTCCAAAGTGCTTGTGTAAAGATAGTTTGATGCACAACCTCCTGCTTTCCTGTAGGAGGGCTGTATGAAGACATTGTCCACCTCTGGGACATTGTCCTCCATTTCTGCTGCAGGCATGGCTCTCTTGTGCGCTGAGGTTACTGGGGGACTTTGGTGGCAACAGTGAAACTTCCATGATAAGGGGGCTGGAGCATCTCCCATGCTAAGACAGGCTAAGAAAATTGGGGCTGTTCAGCCTGGAGAAGAGAAGCTGCGTGGAGACCACAGAGCAGCTTCCAGTGTCTGAAGGGGGCCTACAGGGATGCTGAAGAGAGACTCTTCGTCGGGGACTGGAGAGATAGGACGAGGTGGTGAGGGGTTCAGACTTAAACAGAGGAGATTTAGGTTAGATAAAGGAAAGAAGTTCTTCCCTGTGAGGGTGCTGAGGTGCTGGCACAGGGTGCCCAGAGAAGCTGTGGCTGCCCCATCCCTGGCAGTGTTCGAGGCCAGGTTGGACAGAGGGGCTTGGAGCAACCTGCTCTAGTGGAAGGTGTCCCTGCCCACGGCAGGGGCTTGGAACTGGATGAGCTTTAAGGTCCCTTCCAACCCCAACCAGTCTGTGATTATTTTGGAGTAATGTATGGAAATCTTTACAGGTGTCTTTCTCCATAGTTTCCTTTCATGGGTAGGTGTGTGCATGGTGGACATGGCAGAGTGACAGTGAGGAATGAAATCTGGAATCTGAAATCCAGTGCTGTCCAGATCTTCATGGAGCAGTTAGTTCTCCCTACTGGGTACCTCAGAGCCTGAGAACCACTGACATCCTTCCCTTACTAAAATTAGGAAGCTGCAGTTGTGCATCCAGGAGAGTCTGACTATGACTGGGCATGGTGAAAGCCAGGAGGTATGAAAAACTGATATAGAGACAAAAATTCCCATGTTATGCTTGCTTGCTTTCTCCTGGAAAAAAAAAAAATCATTAGATAGCATGGCTCATGCTACTTCTGTTGACAAACTATCCGAATTCCCATTTTCACTAGGATAAAACTGACCCAATGGAGCAACTGATATAGCCTATCACCTAAATGGTGGCTGAAATTGGTTTTGAGTGTGAGGTCTTACTGAATCTGTCACTTGGAGCTGATACGACGAGTATGACAATCCCTGGAGTTCTCTCGCTATACTGATGGAATCTGTGCCTGATTTATAGAAGTTTTGCTCTTCAAAGCATTCCTTTTTTAAACAGAAACCACCCAAATTAATTTTATTTGGTACCTAATTAGAGTATAAGTAGGTAAATATGTATCTAACTCATGGATTAACCTGAGCAAATCAAATCAAGAACTAGTTTCTTGATTCCTTTTGAAAAGGACCATAAAAAGCATCATTCTGAAGACAGCTGTCATCTTTTATTGGCCTGGGTGCGTGTGTGGTTTTTAGTTTGTTTTTGGAGGGGAGGAGTAGAAGTCGTCTTTGGCAAGGTTTCCTTGTCGAAGAATCTCTGATTATGAATGTTGTGCTTTAGCTATGCTCTGTGCCTGGTCCTGTGCCAGGATGTAGCAGGATGGAGGATGTTCTCAGTGGTGGTGCGCTTTTTGCCACTAGCAATGGTTTTTCCTAATAGGGTGAGTTTGAGACTCATAACCAAGAAGGGAATAACGAGAAAGGAAGTTTCAGTGCAATTTTCTTGTTTTCCTTGCTTAAAAAGGGAGGCAAAGGAGAGAGTTAATATAAAATCCTGCTCTCCAGTTAGCCTAAAGGATGACCTGCAGTTTTTGGAATTACGGTATGTTCAAAGATATGTCACTGAAATAATGTAATGCCACAGACATTAGGCCATAATGACCTAAAAAAGTATGTGTTTAGTAGTTTGCAGCTGGAGTCAAGGAAGAAGCAAAACCGCTTGAAGTGAGCCAGACCCACACATTCTGAAAACCATTATTGCATTTAGAGCACTGGCTAAGAAAAATATTCATAGCTAACAGTTTGCCTTTGGTTTAGATTAAATGTCACATGATTAGTGGCTTACAATGGTGCAAGAAGAGCTTTTCCAGAGGATTTCTGATTTTTTTAGTGTCACTATCAACTGTGAGCTGGAAGACCATAACTGTGGACCGAATCACCAGTGGTCTGGAATTTCAAGGGATGGGTGTTTTGGTTGGGTTTTGGGGTTTGATTTAGGTATTTTTGATGGATTTGGTGGGTTTTTTATAGCAAAGAGAAAGGACTTGTGAGATATGGGAGTTGATATGGACCACTTGGAACAGGTAAAAGATCTTCTGTTCTGAAACACCTTCTGATGATCAGAAGGTCCAAATAAGCAAGATGTCTAACTATGTACTTGATAGCTCACATAATTAGGGACTAAGTTAGGAAAAGCTCAACTTCCAAGAGACTAATAAGGCCTTACACTTTTATTGTTAATCTTGCCTGTGTACCTACTAGTGTAGAGGTCTCATGGTGCAAACAGCAACATGAAGAGGTAAAGTTAATACCAGTGTAACTGTCATACTGCCTGCCTTAGCAGTGGCTGAAGGCATGGACTTCAGATGCCTTATTTGCCATTCCTGTGCTCTAACAGCCAAATAATTTTCCTAAGAGGGCATGTACCTTTTTTAGTGTCTAATTTACCAGTGTTTGGCATGATAGATCAAGGATTTATTGCCAGAGCTGCTTCTAGAGTTAATTGTTTTTTAATCCATGTGTTACCTAACTCTTCTTAAAAGAAGCTTTAATTAAGTACCCAGCAGCTGCAAACCTCGTATTTTGAACTGCAGTACTCAAGTTTTAAAAGTACTCTTTAGAAAAAACAACCCCTATTCACAAGGAAAAAAGCTATTATAGACCTAATCAGAATCTGTGTTAGCTACTACCAAATTTGTACATAGCTGATTTTGGTTGCTTTTTCTTACCCTAAATGACAGAGGTTGATAGTTATGAATTTATCCTTATAAAGCATCCCAGAGAACAGTATCAGACATTGCTTGACAAAATAAGCAATGATTTTGTTAGCGTGGCACAAGTAGTTAAATTCTACAATAGTTCTTAAAAAGGAGTTTGAAAAGCCCCTTGTAACATGTCAGACGGGCAAAGCCTGCAGGTAGACTGCCCGGCTTCCCACATGTGCAGTGTTACAGCAAGCAAAATACCAGAAATACTCAGAGGAAATATTCAACGAAATGTAGAAAAGAAGAGAAAACTGTACCAGTAGTGCCAACTCTTTTCCCATTTGTTTTACTTAAACATCTGAATGCAAACACATATTAGAAACTAGTCTTATCAGGATGGACTGTTAGCCTGGACTACACTAAATTTGTAACGTAATGGGTAAAATACTAGCCAATGTCAGTTGGATTGGTTACCAACTCTCTTGGCAGAGTCCTGTCATAAGGTAATTAGACAGGCTTCATGCTGAGCTGATTTCACTGTTACAGTAAGGTCTACTTTTTTCCTCCCCAAAAAATGCAGGTTTGTCTGTTTTCAAGGCTCATATTTTCATCCGTGCCATCTTTGACTCTGAGTTTAATGACTTTACCATACTTTTTGGTTAAATGTTCATACCAAATATTTTGATTAAGTTTTAATAAGCTTTAGTAAGTTTAAATAAACCTTTAACTTTACAATCCTACCAAGCTTTCTTTAGGAAACATTACTGTTGTGCAGTAAATGGATGAATTGCCTGCTGAGTCATCTGATGGTTTATCTCTGTACTTGCTTGTAAATGAAACCAATAATCCAATGCTCTTGCCTTCCTTGATGTGAGTTACTAATCCCCTAATGACGAATTTGGGGTGTTTCAAAGCACTCACCATTGCCCTGCTGCACAAGGGAGTACAAATTTTAGTTTGAAGCTTTCTCTGAAGAGTTTGCATTTTGCAGAACCTCTCAGTTTGTTCCAGTGACATTGGCTGAGCGAGTACTTCATCTATTTCTGTCAGTCTGGTCTTTTTTAATACATAAAATTCATAATAAAAACTCATTGGCAGTTATCTCAAAAGCAAAGGAGGGATGGAGAATTAAGTAAAAAAATGGCTCTGCTGTGACTAAAAAATATCCATTTTGACCTTGTTTTTAGTTTTTCTGGAATGTTGATGCTGTGGAGCTTGGGTGTTCTTAAACAGAAAGTGGTTTGTTTCTTCCACACTAGTCTGGTCTCCGTATGTTAAGCAATTCCATGGATAGTCTGCTCCAGAACATCTTTGGTTAATAAGAAACTGAAAGATAAGCTCTGTGATAATTGATAAGCCATTAGCAGGACTCTAGTTCATCAGATAAGGCAATTAATGGTTTCACGTTGCCTAAAAAGTGTCAGTGTTGGGCTGAGTCACTACAAGATGTAGAATGAGGAATTCTTTTGCGACATAGTTTGAACGCAGTACAGATTTACATCCCAGTGTGTCTGTTTGCTGCAATAATACTTTGGCTTTCAGGAATTTTTATTCAGTTTGATTTCTCAACTGGCAGCTGAGTGCTTGTATTACAAAGAACTGACACTTCATTCACTCAGGTTTTGCACAACAGGAGCCATTATTTATTCTTTCATTTCCCTCTTACATATGCTGATCAATGGGCTTTATCATTGGAAATGTATTTCCCTTTTTTCTGTACAGGTGTTAGACATGTTGATTATGATTTGAGCATTGTGGAGTCAAGTTATTTCCTAGCTAGATTACAAAGAAGGAAAAAATATCTTTCAGAATTTATTCCCAGTTTATTAGAAATTTTTAATTTTTTATTTGAAATTGAAAAGTTTTTGGTTGGAAACCCAATCATCACTTTTTGTATGGTGTAAAAGTTCAAGAGATAGTGAAAACAGTAACATAGCATGACTTACATATGCAGAGCTCTTAATACTAGTACTGAGATCTTTACCTTGCTTCGAATACAGGCAGGTTGAAGTGTTGAATCTTTGAGGCAGTGTTTATTAAAAGAACTGAGTTTCTTTTTTGTATTTCAAAGTATGTATCCATTAAACTGAATAACTATGAAACAACAGGATTGATGCAGAGTTTGTCTTGAGATAGTATTCGTAAGAAAGGTCACTTCTAATGAAGTGAGTAGAAGTGAGATCTTAAAGGATTTGGGTCAGTAGGTTTGTTGGTATTGGCTTTGTGGAGCCAAGATGCCATGACAGGCACACCGACTTTGGACTAATGAGAAGGGACCCTGACAGTCCTGACCTCCACTGATGTAAGCTATGGTGGAACTGCAGGCTTAGTTCTCCGTCATGGAAGTGCAATGAGCAGCAAGAGACAATAGGTTACTTTGAGAGTCTTTTCTTCTCTCACTGTGTTGTTCCAATCAGAGTTGGGATTTTAAAACACTACTGGTGAATGGAATTGAACTTCCATGTCCCAAATGACCACTCGGAACAAGTGGTCTATAGCAGGTCCCTTTCATCTAAGGAAAGGAATGCTCATTATTATTCTCTCTCCATCCAGTCCTTCCATCTTTTGAGAAATGTGCCTTAATGTTTCACACTGGTTTGGATGAATTAGCTTTTTTATACTGAGAAAAAAAAAATCAGTTGTAAAACTATCTACGGGTTCTTGGTCTAATTGATTTTGGAGAAAACTGAACAACTGGTACACAGATTCCTTACTTACCGTGAAGCGAGGATAAGAGAGGAGATAACATCCTAGCTGAACTGAGGTATAAATTCTGATGGTATTGCTTTTAAAAAGCAAGTATGTTTTTAACCTCTTTCTCTCCATCCATAAGGGTAAGAGCTTGCCTGATCTAGCTGGCATGTTGGTAGCATTGTGATCTGTTGGTAATTCAAAAAAACCAGTGTGCAAACGTTGTTTTGTTCAAATATTGTGTAAATTTTGCCTTAAAATATTATGGCTGCCTACCATACTATGAAGAGATCCTCTGGGTATAAAATAATATACCATGCTTAATTACTTTAGCCACTTTAGACATGTAGCTCTGAGAGTAAAAACTTCCTTCTGTGATGTTGTTTATGAAGGTTGAGGATTAAGCACAAGAAACTTGTCATTTGCAATGGGAAAGTCAATACTAACTGAACAAGATACTTCTCTGCCAGTGTAAATAAGCGTAGCCTTTGTCCAGAGGGTAGATCAGGATCCTGCCCATGTTAGTACACACTTTAAGGAGGTAATTGCGGTGAGCTTGTAACATCTCAAACTACAGTGTCAAAGGAAGAATAACATTCATATGCATATATGATTTAAAGAGATAGGAACACATCATCTACTGATTTAAGCCAATGTTGCTGGTGTTGCCTGTGTTCAACTTGCTGCACAAGGCAATGTCAGAAGCTGTTGGGAAGAACTGTTTAAAGCTCATCAGAGCTGGAGCCTACTAGGGTATGTCTAGGTGTGTGTTAAAGCTCCCTCATGATTCGGTATTGAAGGTGCAGTTGTTAAATAATGACTTACTTCTATAAACACTGTACTCCCAAGAGAATCCTTTTAAATTACTTGGAACCTCCTCGAGAAACCGATAACTGAAAGGTGGCAGAATCTGGTCTGTACTTACTAACTTCAAAATGCAGTTCAAAAGGTAATATTCAATTTAGATATCTCTATCTCTAATCATACTGTGTAGAATGTAATATAATACAGTTTCATTCATCTTAAATGATGCATATGAAGTCATTTGTTCTATGTTGAGGGCACTAAGCTTCCTGGTGGAGCGGGTGGAAGAGGAGACAGAAAGGAGTGCAGGGAGGAGTGAGATGTTGGTGTTACTAAATATGTCTTGAGATCTGTCAGGTCCAGACAGGTCACTGGGAAATCTGGAGACAATGCTTTTTAGCTGGTGATTAGCGCTGAATCAGCTGACAGACAGAAGTGTAAACATTGGTTCTTAACTCTTCACACAGTTGAAATGTATTTACTGTACTCACTGACAACTTAATTGGAGAGAAAACAGTAAGAAAAAATAGCAAAGTACTATCCTATTTAAATTAGTAATTTGTAGCAGCCACTCTTTGGCAATCCCAGTTTGAGGTCCTTGTGACAAAGTCTGATGTTATCAGTGTCCTGTTACATCAGGACGTAGTGACTTGTAGTGAATGGCTGCTCCATCTTCGTCTTCCTTCCCTTGGAAATAAGGCAGGCATTATCCGAGCCACAGCTCTCTCCTAAAGCTCCCTGGAGGCTTCTGTGTACCACCTCTTACACAAGGCTGAGCCAAAAACGCTCCGTCTCACCCTACGGCAGAAGAGCTGTAGCTTTGAACCTTCACGATCTTCATTAAGGTAACTCCTCTTGTTTTAATCAAATGCCTTAAAAGAATTTTGTTCAGCCTGTGAATATGTAAAAATCTCAAGAGCTCTCTGAAGTGCACGTTTCTAATTAACAGTGGGATCATCTCCTTCATGCTTGTTTTTCCCTTCATGAACAGACAATCCTGATATCACCAAGTGCTTTAGGCAGCGATTTTTCACCGTAACTTCTGCTGCTTTATTTCAGTCTCCCAGATCAATTGATACAGATAGCTCCTAGGAGCACTGTTGTCACTGTTTAATCCACAGCATATACTTGCAGGAAGGTAGCAGAAAAGTGCACAAGCCAACTTCAAAAGACTGTCACTTGAAGAAAGAATCAGTAGTCTTTATAGCAATTAGTGACAATAGAGACACGCACCTGCAGTGAGGAACTTGGACTCAAAGAAGCATCTAAAAAAACCTTTAAGCACTGTGGATTCCTCATCTTAGATTTGAAGAACTGACAGAAATGACCTGTTCACCTCTGAACTAGTGACCTACAGGTGGGAAGAAGCATTGTTAGAGGCATGTAAGCAGAATGTAAGGCTGCGTTGTTTTGATGTTTAAGCTATCCATTTCATCTTGGTGCAAAGAATAACAAAGAGGCAGTCTGGCTGATGAAAGGCAAAACTGCACTTGAATTAACTCAGCTAGAAAGCTAACTTTTGCAAATATTTCTACAGTCTGCATGGTGAAGATGTGTTAATTCGTTTATATTTAAAACCAAAGTCAAGGATTTTAAGACTCTTACTGTCCTTAACTATATACACATTCTGTAGTCTCTAAACCTTTTTAAGCTTATTGAGTAAGAGAGTTTAATTTTAAAAAATAATGATGCAGAGCTCTTTGTCATTGACTTCAATGGTAGGAGTTTCAAGACTTAATATTGTTCAAGAACCTTGATCCTTGCAGTTCCCCAGTTTCTTCACTAGAGAAGAAGCAAGCACTTTGTGGATTGTGTCACTAGGGCACAGAGTGAGGTGGTCCCAAGGAAAGCCTGTGGCAGTGAAGCACGCTGCAGAACAGTTCATTTAGGAGCTGTGTTGCTCATTAGGGAACTAATGACAGCCAAAAGCCAGTGAAGTCGTAAGCCATCTTCTAATAGGAGCTGGGAGCAGTCAGCTGCTTCAGTATGGTATGTTCGCTTCAGTATGGTATGTTCATGCCAGATGTGACTTATTAATATTTGAGGTGGCATTGAAGTAGTCCAGCAGGACTGTGTTGCCAAAGGCAAAGGTAAGAACCATCACTGGTTTCTTCAAGTGCTTAAGATTGGCAGAAATCTCCGAAGTGGTCCCCACTGCAAGATCTTAAATTGGGTAGGAGGAAGATGTATGATTAAGGGGAATTTGGCTACTGAAAATTCCCACTTAATCATAGCCAGATACATCTTCCTCCTACCCAATTTAAAATCTTGCAATGGGGACCACTTTGGAGATTTCTGCCAATCTTAAGCATAAAAATAAATCACTTGGGTAAATAATGTGAAGAGTTATTCTGTATATACTATTTAGCATGCAGTGGTTGCTATTAAAGTTCTTGTTCACTTGCAGAGAAATTGATGGGAATGCTCTCATGTTTTAGTATTAATCCTTCAAAAAGAAGGAGCAGATGTACCCTTTTCCAATAACCTCTCCCTTCTCCACCTCCTGCTCCAAATAAAAAGTGTGATTCTCTAAGGTGTCTTCTGATATGAGTAGCCAAATATACTTAACATCAAATAAGGCTCAGTCAAAGCGAAATTGTCCATAACATGTGCTTATATACCTGGGGAGACACACACAATGAACATTGTGAATATGCTGTACACATTGCTTGATGCAGAACTAGTGGGTGCTAACATAAGGCTGATCAGTGTCCGTATAAGAACTGCATAAACCAGAGCAGTCACTTGAAGTACAGTTGAAATGTTAGAGAGTAGTTAATCATTGATTCACCCATACTCTTACTCATACCATGTTTTTCACAATCAGTAAATAAATGTTCCAAATATGACATAAGAATATTCATCTAAAGCTAAAAAAACCTTGTCTAGATTATACTTTCAGTATCCAGTATCCTTTAGAATTGTAAGCCCACAATATCTGGCACAAGATATTCAGTATTTTTCAGCAAGGAAGCCTATATGGTTTTTAGATGACAACTCACTGGAAGGGATAAAAGGCCCACGAATGGGTAGGTGCACTGAGTAAAAATCAATCTTGTTTAAGCCTTATCTGCCAGTTGCTGCTGAGAAACCAAGTCCCAAACTGAATTAAAATGGCAAAAGCATATACAGCACCTGTCTTTCTAAAGACTTACCAAGTTTTCTAGGATACACAAAAAAGTCACATGAAACTGGAGTAGCTAATTTCAAAATCATTTTAATAATGGCTGATCCATTTGAATTTAAGCAGATGAAGGATAAGCTGAAGCAGGGATAAACTGAAAAGGCCATGTGCTGAGTCCTTTCATTATCTACGTGACTAGAAAGTACCACACTTTATCATCTGCTCTCTCTTTTTGCTATCTCTCTCTTTAATTTTCCTAAATGGCTGGTGCACTGCTGTTGAGATAAGGTATTTAATATGGGAAAGGATTTAGATGTTCCTACAAGACCAGCCTAGGCTCCTTTTTTTTTTTAAATGTCATCTTGATTTGTGCTTTTCTTCTTCTAAGTAATAGGCATAGGGATTATG
Organism: Nestor notabilis; assembly: GCF_000696875.1. Lineage (NCBI taxonomy): Eukaryota > Metazoa > Chordata > Aves > Psittaciformes > Psittacidae > Nestor > Nestor notabilis. The sequence goes on from NW_009936823.1 coordinate 100,326, forward strand.
AAATGAATCTGGAAGCTAAATTCCACTAACAAAATCCTTGTATCCACTGATAACATAAATAACAATTGGTTCATAGTACTATAATCCCAGATAGTAACCATCATGAGAAGACACAAAATCTGAACCTCATCTTAGGTGAATTGCTTTTAAAATAAATATTTCAGAAGCCATAGGGCTGCATTCATTTCATGTGAAATAAAATTGTCGAACTTAAAATGTCTTTTTGAAAAAGGAAAACATTCTTTAATGTAAATAAGTCTTTATGAAAAAGGAAAACATTCTTTAATGTAAATAAGTGCTTGTAATAGATATATACCCACTACTTCCATCCCTTTAAACTCATCCTGGAGCCATCCCATTGACTTTCTCAATCAAGTATTGCAGTTCAGTTTCTACCCAGGAGTGTAAGTTAAGCAAGTACTCCTAATACTAAATCATATTCTGGCATCTTTATTGAATAGCATCTTCCTCACGATTGCACATTGAGTTGGTCTGCAGGATTTCTTGCCTCATTCAGTGCATTTTGTTGACCTTTTCATGGAGAGGAGACAGTAATTTCATTATTTATATCAGGACATCTTTAAAACTCCTAAGTTTGTTGCTGTATATGTTTTCCTATAACTTCTTGTTTTACTAATTGTGAGGAACATTCTGGCATTACCCGTGTAAGCCTGTGGGAAATGCCAAAGTACTCAGCCAAACTCAGAGCAGTGTAGGCTTTGCCAAGCCAGTTGCTACGTGGATTCTCACGTCTGCATTGTGCAATGCTAAAGCTATGAGTAAAGCAGCCCACAGCAAGCTTCCACTGAGCATCCCAGTGCTGCACTGTGCAGGGGTACGAGACTGCAGAAGTAGTCTAGTTACATGTGGAGGGTGCCGAGTCTGAGCATGGCATTTTTCCAGTTTCAGCCTGAGCTGGAGCGTCTCTGCATGGTGCTGTGCTGGATCTGACTTAACTCTCCCTCTGTAGTGACCCACTGTGTACTTCTACCACTGAAAGACTGCATTGAAAGCTTGCTCAGATGACCAGAAGCACCAAATGAACTGTCCCCTGTATGTCGGCTGAGAGCATTTAACTAGTCACACTTACACTTGGAACTCCAGAGGTTGGATCTTTATGATGGATAATTTAACCTTTCTGGTTTAAAGCATAAGCTAGAAGGGCCCCTAAGAGAATTGCTTGTTGTTTTCATGTGGCAGATGGTACTGGACAGGGAGGGATCTGATTCTTAAGTCTGGAAGGCTGAGAGGGCTGGTGTCAATAGGTAGAGAATTATTTTCCAAGGCACTAGAATGAACTCAGATCACATAAGAGCAGCAGAGTGGTTTCTTGATTTTTGCTGAATACCAGATCAAGGGGTGGAGAGTTTACCCCTCAAAAGCAGGGTTTTTTCCATAACTGACATCTTTGTCAACAGCTGTCTCAGAGATTTAAATGAAGATTTTAATCTGCTGGTTTGCTGTAGAAGCAGCTCTTCTAGCATGTGGAAGAAGCCTAAGCTTGCAGTAGCCTGTTCTGGAAATTCTCTGGTACCTTTCTGTAGCTAGAGGGAGGAAATTAATGGATGCAGCTGCTAATTCTGTAATATTCTAATGGAAACTTTATTTTTCCTTAAACTCAGCTTTTATGGGCCTCCTGCTTGTAGATAATACTTGGTAGGAAAGTCATCCAAGCTGTTGAAGAAGAGTGGATGGAAGCTAATGTCAGAGACTTGACCTCAGTTTCTACCTGGAGGGAGGAAACAAGCAGGGGAAAATTCCAGAACTGGAAACTTGGACTGTAAAAATTCTATAAATTAACCCTGCCTTTTTTCTTCCATCAATTTAGAGATAGTCATTGTCAAGGGGTTTTCTGCATTTAGAATATGGAGACTCCAGTTTGTTTCCACTGCAGAAGTTGAAGCAAAATGCAATCCGTTATCAGGAATTGGATATGCCCATCCAAAGATGTCAATGGTCGAAAAGTGGGAAGAAATGAAATGCCATTGCCATCTTTTGAATGGAAAACTGAGAGGTAGAAATGGAAGCAGCTTACCCAAGATTTTACAGGACTGACCTAATTTTAACTTGGATGTTGTGAGATCTGTTTGCATGTATGTTTTCAGATTCACACCAGTGCTGTTCAGAAATATTTGAGCTAGCTCAGAAATGAAGGACATACAGTTGTATAATTGCAGTTCTTGACCTATGCCGCTTGCCCACATTCTCAGCAGGGCTGTACTACACTACAGTCCCAACTAGTGTACCTGCACAGCCATGCACCATGCCAAGTGAACACACCACTAGTGCCTTATCCACACAGCTACCTGTTTCTTCCTATTTCTTGTGGATTTAGCTCCCACATCCCACAGCTGCTGTTTACTCTCAGCATCTACATTGCCTGAAAAGATTGTTTATGCCCAAAGGAGAGGGGACAGTATTAGCTAAGCAAGTGAGCATTTCCCCCTCGACAGTTAACAAGTGCATAACATTACACATATAGCAAATGGTCATGAACATTGCTTTTTACTACTGTGTAACTGCTACAAGAACACAAACTGGAGTGCAACACTTCAGGGAGGGTTTTTGCCCCTCTTCTGAATTCTCTGCTATGACCTTTTTCTGTGTCAAGTGACAAACTGCAGCATGCAGGTTGGTGTTTTATGGAGAGGGCTGCCAAAACCATACTTGGTTAAATGAAAGAAAAATGCAAAAATAAAAATCAACAAGCCCAAACTTAAAGATTTCTTATTTCTAAGCTGAAACTCCTTTCCTTTCTCTTGATGAGTGCATTGGTGTTACAAGTTGGCTAGCTTAGCTTCTGTTGTGCATGAGTTGTGTCAGCCTTTGCACGTACAACACTTACACCCTTTATGTTGAACTAAATGTAAACTTAATGCTGATAACAGTTGACCTACAAAGCAGAGTTTTCAGTAAGGCATCTTTAAGGATGTGAGCCATTAATGTAGAAGAACTCGTGCCAGCAAACTGGTGCAAAATGCTGCACAAGCTTATCCTAATTCAAGGAGTGGGACAGTGGGACTTAATTGTTACTATTTCCAGGAACTGTGGGAGAACTGTAAGTCTGTCCACAAAATCAGAGTGCCATTAATATTATCTGCATCTACATCTGCTTTTGTAACCTGTCTCCTGGGAAGAAAGAGGCTTGTAGCCTGAGAAACATCACAGGCAAAGCTGAAAAGGGAGACATAGGCTCAAAATGGTAAAGGGGTCCCACAGCAGATCGAGGCCAGAGCTGGGAATGTGATCCAGGTTCTTCCCCTTTTCATTGGAGCATGCTGCCCCGTACACTTCTGTGCTGATTTAAGCTTTGTACAATGCCAAAGGATTTAATGTTACCTCTAAATCTGAGGAATATTGGGTTTATGGTGTACTTCAGGCTATGTTGATGGCAATAACTAAAGGATATTTCAATGTTGCAGAGGGAAGGACTCTGGCTAAGGCTGATTGTGATTATAAGGTAAAATGATGGGAAGTAGAATTCTTTTGAAAACCTTAGAAAAATCAAGCTCAGTGTTTAGAATATTAGATATTTATAGGCAGCTCCACTAACTGGTGTTTCTAAAAGAAGAGCACTAACTGGTGTTTCTAAAAGAAGAGCAGATGCAAACAAAGGTGTCTTTTTAAAGAGGTGTAGACTACTATTCACAAATTCTATTGACAGATATGCAGGAGAGGTGGATCAAGTTATGGACTGGAATTGCTGTTTACTGTTTTCATTTGTGAGAAGTTATCACAGGCAGTCGGCCATCTCCTTAGATTTAAGAGGAGTGTGTTTTGAGGCAAGTATCAAAAGAGACCTCTGGAGACAAGCACTGACATAGATCTCATTTATATGTGCTTTGGAACTGGAAGATTCATGTGCTCTAAGGAAAGTAAACAAATGAAAGCAGAAGAGTGGAAGGTAAAACATGAGGTTGTTAGGGAAAATTAAAGAGGTATGGAAAATCACATAGCCAAATCTTGTGGTTCTAGTGTAACACCACAAATACAATGCTCTGAGCGTTTTGAAGCCTCCTTCATTACAATTTTACACCATAGGCTGAATTTTCACTTTTGTGGTTGAGATCCCTTAGAGTCATCACACCTTGATCTATTTTACTGCTTTACCTTCAATATATTATGGTGAGGTTTTGGGTCTTTTTGGCTTTTATCCTCCTGTGATGGTAGAGATAACGTTGGCAGAAGACATAAGTTAAAACAAGGTGTGCTCTCAATCTTTATGGAAATTCCAATTACTTTCTGCTTTTGCTGCAAACTAGTGGTGGAATAGTTCAAGCACCAACACACAGGGCTGAAGGTCTTTGAAACAGCTTTGCCTTCTGTTAATTCATAAACAAAGAAAGGGTAAGTATGCTTTCAATCTTTATCATTGCTGCTAGTTCTAGGACATTGTATTGCATATGATTTGTAGAATAAATTCTCAGTGAAATGTTAGAAAATGCCTGTTACATTAGAGATTATAGGTCTCAAATTTGTTTTGTAAGTTTGTATCTTTGCTTAAGAAAGAAAAGTAGTGCATCAGGATTCCAGGAAGAGATTTGTGCTAGGTTCTCTGAGGATGTATGCTGTCTTCATGCTATTGAAAGTGATGAAGCTTGGACAATTTATCCTAGCTGTGCCTCAGCTTTTCTTTTCAAGTTTGAAGTATTACCCTGTAATCACTAAGAAAAGTGAAGCTTTGGAATGCTGCTGACTTATATTCTTGCATGGTATCTTTTTGAAAGTGCATCTCAAAAGGAGGAAGCTAATATTTGTAATGGGACAGCATCAGAGCTTCAAAGTCAATGCTGTAGTTTGCTTGTGTTAGTGAACTCAAATGCAGGAGAGTCTGCCACTGTGACCTGTTCTAGCTGTAGGAATTAGTATGAAGACTACATACAGAATAAAAATGGGACATGAGCAGTCCTGTTTACTCAGTTAACCAAAAGTTGAAGTTCACTTGAAAAGGGGTAATTAATACCAGTGTGATAGCAACTGGTGGGGATGCCTGGCCTATGCTTATTTCTTTATATCTTCTGCTTTTGAGAGTCTTCTCATACAAGTGCATGAAGTCCTAAACCTCGTAACTTAGCCTAAAAATAGTACAGAGGAACAGTTCCTTTTTCCTGTCAAGTAATTCACTACACTAATAGAGCAGAGAGAAGATTAAGGTGGAGTTGTCCTTATGATCTGACTAAAGCCTAGATGTGTTCACTTCTGTTTCATTGGTGAACTTACAGGCTATATCATACCCTGCACTTTTTTATATCTGATTGGTGGCTATTTCCACAGAACATTTGTCTTAACAAATCTTTGTCTTAACTACTGTAAAATTAGAATAAAATCATCAAGGGGGCTTCTGAACAAAATAAAGGTTTGTAAACCACTGGTTCCCAATACTATCAGTATTTTCAGAAAGCTGTTTCCAGGAAGACTTGGCTGCAAAATGCTGCTTGTTCCCAGAGCTTTATTTGGTCTTACATTTTGCTTAGTGTTTGTTAGCATGTGAGTTTTCAGAGTCCAGCACTAAGTCAGACATGGGTAATCATTCATCAGCTGCTGCTATTATCTTACCTGAGATTTCCATCATAAAATGCTCTTAAATCAGTGTCTGTCGAAGAATCACATTAGTGCCTGATTAAATCTGTCAAGTTTCATCTTCTAGTGGGTTTTGTGCCAGATTCAGATTTGAGAATGAATAGTTAAGAGTACTAGAAGTTAATATATGATACAACTGAAAGCTCTGTGGGGTAATTACATTTTTCATTTTGAGTTTGTTACCCTAACAAGTACAGTAGGGCATGAGTGAAAGGTTCCAATACCAGAAGATTTACTACATGATGTCATGCGCTGCATCCCTTCCAGAAGAATTAATGTTAATTGTCACATGGTCTTGCCAAAATCATGAGCAGTAATGAAATCCTAATAGCAGACAGCTGCTTTTAAAGGCATATACCCAATGGCCTTAACGTTTTCGAAGATAGGTTTCTCCTTCAAGGGCTAGCTCTGAACTCATGCCTGACCCATGGAACAGAGCAAAGGGATGCACCATTAGCTCTGCAGAGCTATGCAGTCCCCGCATGTTCTGCGTGTGGCAGCAAAGGGGCAGTGTGTGCATCTTGCTCCAAATTTCCCTCAACTTCTTGGCTGAGCCAGAGCCAGACGTCTGCTTCTGTGTTAAGTTAAACTGCATCACAGAGTTCTAATTATCCCTTACGTCCAGCCCCCTCACAGATCTTTTATTATCCTCGGGCTCCAGCCCTTAGAAGACCATTCTTTGATGCATGTTTGTTTGTTTATTTATAAATGGGTCATTTCCATGTGGCTGTGACCTCTCCAGCTGGCACCAAAACCCATTCTGTGTGTGTAGGAGTCAGTTTTCCACCTCACAGCAGATATGTTCACTTCCTCTGTTTCTTGTGGTGGGGAACATAGCCCAGCAAGTATGTTCTTTCTTGAGACTGACTTAGGGATCATAGAGAAATTTGTGAGTTCAGCTTCCTACTACTCAGTTTGTTCAGCTTCACAGTCGATAGTCCTGGACAGAGAGATGGGAAGCTGTGACCATTATTTTGGGATTAATTGCCCCCCCAGAAAAAACTATTCAAGAAGACAGCTTCTGGGGTATCTCCATCAAGTTGAAGGAGTTTGATGTTGGCTCATGGATTGTCATCCTGACTTCCCATTGCACGATCAAAAAAACCCATGTAATATACCACTTCATCTGCTGCTGTGCTCAGGCTGTGGAGAAGTAAACCACAGGCAGATGTATTCAATGGTCAGACCATCAGTTCATAGGTCGATTCCTTTCTTGCATGTGGAATATGATTTCTCACCAGCAAATTACACCTTGTAGGAGACTAAAACGTTGTGCTTTTAAAAACTGATGTGAGCTGTCAACCCAAGAAGTGATAGCTATCACTGCATAAGTGGAAAGGGATCTGAGTGCATATATTGTCACTAGCAAGAGGGAGTTCTGCCTTTTGTGTTGGAAAGACAGGTGAGGAAGTATACAGCATGAAGCAATGCCTTTGTGGTACTGTGCATCATGGGTGTAATTTTGAATTGGGGATTGTATAGATGCATACAAGTGCATCTTCAAATGAACCACTTGTGGAGGTGGTGGCAACCCTAAATACACCTTGTTCTTGAGCACGCTAAACCCCAGCTATTCACCACCCCAGAACCAGAACAGTCAGCCCTCGAAAAAAAAGCCTCTTTCATTATAGCAGGCCAAATGAGTCTTCTGCCTAAACACTAATTAAAAAACCCAAAAGACATTAAGGGAACCTGTTAGTATGGTGAGGAAGATCCAAGTGAGGGCTGCAGATTGCATGCTCTGACATTGGGAGAATTATGCTGCTGAATTCAGCGGATGGGTGGTATTAGATAGAAGACGCTCCCTGGAAATGAGTAGATTTCTCTAGGTCCATTAAAATATTTGGATATGATGGACAGATGGACAGGCAGAAAGATTTGTGGGAATACCTGAGAATCATCTTATGTATTTCTAAAAACTAGGTGAATATGCTGCACTGTTTACTTCAGGCAAATAGATCCCTTCCTACACCACACATCCTGGGGACACTTCAGTTTATCCAAGCTTTATATATTTATATCTAGAACCTATTGGGTGTCTTTCATGTTTCTTTCATGTTTACATACCCTAAGGCTGCACTAGCAGTTGGGAGGTATGTCAGCTTAGGTGGTACAATGCCAGGAGATTCCTTCCAACCCGTGCTGTCTTCAGGTTCTTATCTTCTTTAACAAGAACAGTTTTATACATCGTTGTTTGTCAAGACAGCACACACTCAAGGTAGTACAATGCTAAATCAACTCACTTGTTTTTGTTACTTATTCTTTCTCTACATAATAATGTAAACCTGCCATGTTGCACTTGTCTTAGCTATGCTTACTGCTGTATTTCACATTTTTCCTTTGTCATATTGATAAATGCTCAAGTAAAATAATATTAGTGCAGGGAATGCAACAACTGTTGTTAGAGATATCCTGAATGAAAATGATACAGCAGCAACTCTACTGTCAGGCTTAGTTGTCTAAACAGACGTTAATGTTAGATCATCTCTAAGTTCTGTGGGGGAGGAGAGTGGAGAGATCACACTGATCTATTTTGTTTCTTTTACACAGCACCAGTGTAATTATTAAGAGCCGTAGCCTGAGCGAAAGAACACATGCACATGAATAAAGGGATTGATTTTCAGGCAAGTGAGTAATAACAAGCAGAATAAAAAGTGAAGGATAAAGTCTATTCAGCCATGGAGCTTGGCTCCCAGCAACTACAGAGGGGGAGTAGAAAGGTGGCTACCTAGTGGAATTAAACTCCTCATTATGTTTTTTATGCCAATGTATAAATAAAAGTAGATGCAGAAAGTATGGAACTTATATCCTGTGACAGCTGAAAAGAAATGTGCAAGTTGGACATGGGGGCAAGATCAGCTCCTCATGCTGCTGTAGTTTTCACTGTGTACTGCAAATGCTGCTTTCCTGCTGTTGTGCTTTAGTGTGATCATCTCTACTGCCTGGCCATGAGGCTTCACTGAGTTCCAGGATTTGCACTGAAAATGTTCAGAACATGGTTTGAGGTAAAAAGTGTGTGTCTGCTTGGTGAGGCACTGGGTGCCTGCTGTCTGGCAGATAACAAACCAAACCCAGCTGTATTACTGCTTTTTTTTCTTGCCAGCAGAGAAGGACCACTGCCTCCAGGTCATGGTACTTACTAAAGGAAGAGATTGCTTAAATTCCCTAAATCTCATATTTTCATGAGTTCAGCAGTACTTTTGCCTCTAATGTGAAGGATATCTTCTGTTTCCATAGCTGCCTTTTAGTATCTTTGTATCAGAATAATTAGTGGTATTCTGGTAAATGGGAGGCGGGGTGTATATACTTTCCAAATGTACTATGGCTGTCTTATCTGATTTCTGTGGCTTTCCTTACAAACCATGGTGAGGTCTAGGAACATAAGATGAGAACAGTAGTGAAAAGTCATAGCTTTTCATAAGACCTTACAGTGTGATACCCAGGCAGGTCTGTCTGCCTTGAACCACAGGATGAAGGCAAACGCAGGAACTGAATTCTGGGGGGCTGATGTCTGTAGTACTAATGAAATTTGAAGTCCACCTGACTTTTAAAGCCTTCAAAATGAATCAATGTGAGCAAACCCCAAACCTCTGTTTTCCTGTACCCTTCCCACCAAGGTGACCATGTTTTCAGCCACAGCCTCTATCTGCGCACAGTGGTTCCATGACTTTTCCTGTGGTCATGTAGTGGTTGTTCTTGCTGAAATGTGTCATGGCACAGCCTTACCACTGAATCCATGCATTAGTCTCAATCCTCTCCTCACTGTGGGCTGCAGTGCCTCAGTTTTCCTTAATAAGCCAAATATCACCACCTAGAACTGAAGGAGTGTTTCTAATCTCCTCACTGTTAAGAACTGGTATAATAAGAGGGAACAGAAATGACCTTTGGAGTTCTGTGCAGTCTGATGAGCTTTCACAAGGCTTTCAAATGCCACAAGTTCCACACAAATGACTATAAATAATTGCCTAGGTTGGCCTGACCTCGGGTTGTCTGAGAAGATGATCTGATAATGGCACGAGTGACTCTGATTCTGTTCTGAAGCTAAGATCCCATTTAGGATTATACTTATTTGAACTCTCTGTAATTTAAGAAGAAAGCTTTCTGCATGTGCCAGTACTGGAAACACATTCTGAACACAAAGGTCACTGATGTGGCAGTTGAAATCATCATGAAATAAGTCACTTGGGACATGAGTTTAAGCAAAATTGAAAACTTACCTCCTGTTTGACAGTGCAGTTTTCTTTCCCTGGTCTCTCAGCCCTGGTCAGAGTTGCCAAGTTTCATATTAACTCCTCAGTTCTGCAGAACATATATCAGGCAGATACGTCTTTGCAGAACCTTCAGCGTGGAGCTTTGCACATTGTGGAGTACAGGTCAATCCAAGAGCAGCCTGCAGAAGGGCAAGTGTATGTCCTCTGCCTCGAGGCATTCTTGCTTGCTTTCCCTTTCAGTGGCAAGTAGTGAGCATTAATTTCGTGAAATGTGGTCCAAGAAAGAAAAAGTTATTCACAAAAGCAGCCTTTACTACAAGCTTGCTTAGTAACTGCTTTCATTTTT
>NW_009936823.1:110493-119452 GCF_000696875.1 Nestor notabilis
TCATAAAGAGTAAAGCTAACTGGCTTGATGATCTTAAAGGTTTTTTCCAACCTAAATGATAGTATAACTTTTTCTTAAGCTATGCTTTTGCAGAATGCATCATAGCAGGAATAGTTCCATTACTTGCTGTCAGCCCACCCCAAAGTGCTCCGAACTCCTGTCATTCCTTCAGGCATGATCTTTATATATAACAAAACAAAACAGAAGAATCTTCTGGGACTGGCCTGTTACAGTGCCCCTAGTCCCAACCAGAAGGATGTGACACTTGTTTTTTTAACAGAGTTGTCAAAATTTCCTAGTCAACGTATCCTAAAAAGACATCTCCAAGGGAGATGGAAGACAGCATTAAAACTGGACTTGGTAGCAGCTTCTCAAATCAGCTGTGCCTGTGCCTTTGTGTGCTATAACGATTTTTAGGTTGCTGTAGAATGCAACAGCTCAGATAATGTGATGAATGTGCTACTGGGAGGGGCACAAACTACTTCAAAATGACATTCAGCCTGGCAAACAAATGGGAGCTGATGCTGCCAGTGAAGGAATTTGCTGTTGCTGATGGTTGCACATGTGGCAGAAAAGGTTTGGGAACTCCCTGGCTTGGAATAAAGAAATCCCTGAAGGTATATGGTCTATAGAGATTAACCGTGACCTTATTAGGCCAGGCTGTTACTAAATTGTTTTGTTATAGGTACCATCTGAAAATCTTTAAACCTCATACAAGGCTAGAGTAAAGCTTCAAAGAGATCTACGTATTTACATATTTCATTTCTCCTCAAATGCTTGTAAAAATAATTTAATATTACCATATTGAGCAATGTCCTAAGAAGCTCATGAAAACCTGAATTCTACAACGCCAATGCCTTTTCTGAAAGGCAGAGCTCTGCTTATCCTGTCTTTCCTTAGCCAGGAGCAATCCATGCAAGGATATACCTATGTCTTTGGGGAAGCCTTGGGGCTGATTTTGTGTTTGCTGTAATAATAATCATGACATGAAACATAAATAAATCAGTTTGCACTACCATAAAAGGAATCACTTGGGGGAGGAGGGAGGTAGATTTGATTAGGAAGACTATGAGGGGACAGCAGAGGTTTTACAGGTGTGAAAAGACTGACAGATAGGAGAAGGGCACCACAGTCCAAATTTCAGCTCTTCATCCACTATGTTGCTAGCAACAATTTGTAACCTATTAGCTGAGATTTTCAAAATACCTGTTGGATTTAGTCACGTCTTGCATTGAGGTGTAATGGGCGATAAGTTTAAATAGCAGGTATTTAGAGAAGAAGAAAAAGATTGAAAGCATTTTCAGTCATTACTGAAGCGTACGATAGTACATTAGTGTGAGGATAAAGAAAAGACAGGTGAGATCTACTGTATGGGTAGGCAAGCTTCCAAGAGCATTAACATTTTATTTTAAGAGATGAATAAAAGCCTCAAAATTGCTCTAGACTTGGCAGGTAAGGGTTGTTATGCTTCATCTTGCCTCTTGGCCAGAAAGCTCAGTAAGTGGGAGCTTGCCAGATACAGCAGTCTTCCCCACTACCTGAATTTAATTTAAACCATTCTGTGCAGCCCTGATTTTAATCCTTTCATTTTGGTTTTGAGTTACCACATATATGGCACAATGGAAATATTTTTTCAAACTTAAATTAGAAACATATTTAGGAGACAAAAAAAAAAGTGCCTGTCTTCAGTGTGGAATGAAACATCTTTAACTGTTAGATGAAGTAAAACAATTGGAACATTTGCCTTGAAAAGTTGAATTATCAGGAGAGAAATGTGGATTTTCTGTGATGCGCTTTTTGTTTCCCCCCCTCCTTCCAGTTTGTACACTTTGCACAAACTGTTTCTTCAGGATGGCCAGACTGTGATAGTTCACAACAAGTGTGATTTAAAATAACAAGAGACAGGAATGTGATGTGTCAAAGGCAAAAAAATAATCACTGTGTTCACCTTTTTTTTCGCACTCTGCCTCTAGAATAATGGTGGGATTTTTGAATCCTACTGAGATATGTTTATTTGCCATAAATGATGGTGACTTTGTTATTGTCTCCACAAGTACATGTTTCCAGGATGTGCAACCAATTTATGCTCTAAATAGTTCCTGTTCTGAGCTGTATAAATGCTGCAAATCAAATACCTGAACCCAGCCTAGCCGATAGAGAAGAAAATTGTTTTTAATGTTTTAATGGTGTTTTTGTAAGCTAGAAAGGCTGGAAAATTAAGATGTTTATGGAACTACTACAGCATGCCTGTGAGAAGCATAGTGGAAACCTGTATTCACGCAGTTATCAGCGATCCATTGGCAAATGGAAGGATCATAGAATGGTTTGGGTTGAAGGGACCTTAATGCTCATCCAGCCCCCTGCCACGGGCAGGGACACCTTCCACTAGAGCAGGTTGCTCCAAGCCCCTGTGTCCAACCTGGCCTTGAACACTGCCAGGGACGGGGCAGCCACAGCTTCTCTGGGCACCCTGTGCCAGCACCTCAGCACCCTCACAGGGAAGAGCTTCTTCCGAATGTGTAATCTAAATCTCTCCTGTTTAAGTTTGAATCCATCACCCCTTGTCCTGTCACTACAGTCCCTGACGAAGAGACCCTCTCCAGCATCGCTGTAGGCCTCCTTTAGGCACTGGAAGCTGCTCTGAGGTCTCCACACAGCTTCTCCAGGCTGAACAGCCCCAGTTTTCTTGGCCTGTCAAAGAAATCGGGTGTATTGGGTGGGATTTCACAGAGATCCTGGTGTGGCACATCCATCAAAAACATGGTTGAAAGATTAGAGAGTATGGATTAAATTTTTGCAGATGACATGATTCTAGTCAATAAGGATGAGTGTGAGAATCCCCCCTGGACAGGAGTAACGTGTTGGATAAGCAAGCAACGGTCAGTGACTAATCTAGTTACTGGGTACTGCAACTCCTTCATCCTTATGTCACATGGACTGTACCTCAACACTATTACACTGTTGAGAAGAAAGGCCCATTCTACACTGGATTATTGGGTTGTTATTGATAAGATCTGTGAAACAAACACTTTATTCAAGTAGTTTTGGAAAGCAGTGAGCGTGGTGTGTCCTTTTCTGGACTCCATGTTTCAGAATAGGTGAGTATCAATGGGAGCAATTTAATGTTGAGCATTTGGAAATGTCACTCAGAGCCGTCCTGTCACTACAGTCCCTGACGAAGAGACCCTCTCCAGCATCGCTGTAGGCCTCCTTTAGGCACTGGAAGCTGCTCTGAGGTCTCCACACAGCTTCTCCAGGCTGAACAGCCCCAGTTTTCTTGGCCTGTCAAAGAAATCGGGTGTATTGGGTGGGATTTCACAGAGATCCTGGTGTGGCACATCCATCAAAAACATGGTTGAAAGATTAGAGAGTATGGATTAAATTTTTGCAGATGACATGATTCTAGTCAATAAGGATGAGTGTGAGAATCCCCCCTGGACAGGAGTAACGTGTTGGATAAGCAAGCAACGGTCAGTGACTAATCTAGTTACTGGGTACTGCAACTCCTTCATCCTTATGTCACATGGACTGTACCTCAACACTATTACACTGTTGAGAAGAAAGGCCCATTCTACACTGGATTATTGGGTTGTTATTGATAAGATCTGTGAAACAAACACTTTATTCAAGTAGTTTTGGAAAGCAGTGAGCGTGGTGTGTCCTTTTCTGGACTCCATGTTTCAGAATAGGTGAGTATCAATGGGAGCAATTTAATGTTGAGCATTTGGAAATGTCACTCAGAGCCTGTCACTGTGCTAACACTACTGATTTGCTACAAATAATTCCTAGAATTTGATAAAAGCAAGATTATGGGTTTTTAAATGGACTTTCTCTAGCATTTTAAACATGCATATTTGTTAGTAGATCAGGTATGTGTTAATGTAATTTATGCCTTTTTTTATGCTTGCTTGTTGGCAGCAGACCATGGAATAGAAAGGAATAGCTGCTATGCAGTTGTGGTTAAAGGAGTGTGAATACTTAGTTCTTTGAAGGGTCATTTAAGGCCTATATCAGAAAAAATGTGCCTGCATGTGGTGGCTGTATGGACAATAGTATGATTCTGTACTGTGACTGGGACTACTAGAACCTAATGTACAGTGCCTGCTAGTTGGTTGTGTAGATGCCAGACTGTCTATGGGATTGTCTTACCAGGCTGCTATTGGAAAGGTACTTGTTTCAGGAAAAAAAAATACAAACAACATTTGATACAGTTTTAGAAAGATCACTTTGGAAAGTGCATCTTTTGGAAAATTACCACTATAAAATCCATCAATGAAGTATGTATCACTTCTTGTCTGAGCCAAGTAGTGGTATTAGGTGATCACCTAGTACCACTTGATCACACTTGATCACCAAGCGTATCAGGTGATCTTAGGAGTGCTGGATGGTTTTTCTAATTCTGTGAATGAGGCCACTGGAAAAGTGGCTTATTTCAGTTGTGCCTGGGAAATGGTGGAGTGACCAGATTTAAATGTAGCTTCCCTGAATGCTAGTATGCAGAGGAGGTCTGACATGATCATGTTTAAAGGCAAAGCAGAACGAAAGAGAGGAAGGAGCTGACAGGGTATCACTACTGAAGAAAGCTTATCTGTGACATGCTGGCTACCCAGCAAGGTGTAAAAAGGCCAATTAGCTCTGCTTGTTTTTCTCTTCCTGTTGTTCCCAGCCTTGGTGTGAGCCCACAACTTGTTCTTCTTAAGGCTTTGAGCAATGAGTTGCTTTTCCTAAGGACTTACAGGAATTCACTTAATAAGCTTGGAGGCAGAGGGAGAAGCTTCCTGTTCTTGTCACTCTCCGTATAACCAGCCCCAGTGTCCTTACATGTGCTCCTCTGACAGTGAAGGTCTAACCAAGCTGATCACGTCCCCATGGATTTTGCCTTTATCTCAGTGGGACCCCTAAAAACTCTAAATGCATTTTAAAGAATGTCTAAGTTGAGTGTTTTCTTTAGGTTGTTTGTTAATATAATGGCAGTGCTTTCAAAGCCATGACTGTAGGATTAACTCTGTGTGGATGGGTTGAACTGTGACCTCACTGGAACCTCACAAACAGTTAATGGTGCATTGGCTTAAGTTCAAGAGAAGCCTATTATGCAAAACATGTAAAAAATGTAACTGGGATTGATACATCTTTGTTTTACACCAGAAGTATTAATACTTAACTTTGACTACTTTGGTCTGTGAGCAAATGGGCTTTATTACTTTTCATTCTTAAGACACCTAGATGAATGCAAACAGTGTCACTGTGTGTGTGACTGTCAGTGACGGAACAGTGTATGCCCAAGGTCAGTTTAAGGCAGTGAAAACCTACATAACCTTTTCTGCTCGCTGCATGGCAGCTGCACAGCCACTCTTCACACACCAGCTCCACGCTTCCTGCAGCAAACCTTCTGCAGTGACACACTGGGGTAGCGGGAGCAAGAGCAGATGGTCCAGATCCTGCGGTATCAAATGGCTAAAATGCATAAGACAGTTACATAGATCCTACTAATGCTTTTGATGTGTTTATCTCCTCAATTTTTCTTATTTTATTCTCAGTGTACTTGAAATACTCTTAGGCATTCACTAAAGAATGTGTGCACTTGTTTAAGCTGTGTAAAAATATTAGCCTGTTCACTTGTGTGTATGAATGGTAATCCTACTTAAGACTTGCACAGAAACAGTGGTGAATTAAAGAAACAAACAAAAAACCATGAAGTTGAAAACTACAGCAGTTCTGTAACATGCCTGATAAATGCTGTCAATTTCAGTAAGGAATAATTTCTAGATAATATCCCAAGTTAAAAGTGGTACTGAGCAAATCTGTGCAATTAATAGAAGAAATGTGAACTCTGCCATACTTCCAAGTACTAATTGTATTATCTTTTACCTGAAGATAAATTATTTACTAAAGATACAACATTTGTTTTCTGAAACAACTGTGTGTTTGTTTCTTGAGCAGACGTCCTCAGCTGCAAAACCTCTCAGAAGGCACAGTGTTTCGGAAAGGTCCCGAGGAAGGATATGACAAGTTTCTGCAAGATGTGACATCTGGTAGGTGGCCTGCTTCCAGTGACCCAGGGACCCTGCCAGGTACAGTGACAAGTTCATTCTTATTGAGGTCTGTAGCAAATTTCAGGTGACTTGATGAAAACTGTGAATGTGCAGCTTTGTCCCTGCTGGGAGTTAACTTTCCTGTGCTGCAGTGGGCAGCACAGACTTAAGTTCTGTTTTAATTTGGTTGACACTGGTTAGTGCTGAAGGATTACAAATCTGTTTTCTTCAGACTCTGAAAAAGCAATTGAATTGGCCTGAGATGTAGCATGTATCTGTAAATGATGCTCTTGCTCTGATTTCCAGGATAGGTGCCATCAAACACAGGCTCATCCTTTCTAGCTATAAATTAATATGAGTGTATTTATTGTTGTAGTCTTACATACCCATTTAAGTCTTCTGTGTCTACAAGAGCTGTAGCTTTCTCAAAAATACTAGTAGTGGCAAAACCAAATTAAAATTGAGTTTAATAGTATTCAAAGTGGAATTCTTCAGTAAGATTGGAACTACCATGCAATCCTTGCAGTGTTGTTAAGCTTGGCAAATAGGGGTGTTCAGTTTGAAAAGAGGACATAGGGTACAGATGTGAGCCACAGAGGACAGGAAGGCCACTTTGTGATCAGAACATTAAAAACCAAGTCCAGTTTCACTGTTCTGACTGTCCTCAGGAGAACCGCAGGAGAGACAAGTGAGAGAATATCTTTTGTAAAATCTAACATCTAAACTTGGTACTGACAATGCAGCTGGTTACAAATGCTGGACAGGCTTGTTTGGTATTATGTTTTCCTTATGATTGTTTCGAAAGTGAGTTGAAGGAAAGCATTATTCTCTTGTTGTTTCTGGTATTTTTATCACTGATCATAAGTTGTGCTTAGCTTCAGCTGCTTCTCCCTGTGACCCCCATAGATAGGCCTATAATCACCTCTCAATCAGTCTGAAACTAAAATCTGCAAGTTGAGGGTAAAGCAGCTGAAAACTCCCGTGGTTTTCAATGAAACTTAAATCTTTCCAAGTCTGTTTGTTCGTTTGCTTTTATATACTGCCATGAATATTCTGTTCAGAAGTTACAGATTGTGTATCCTTTGTGACTTGTCCCAAGTCATTCCAGTAAACTTTCTCCCCCATGATTAGTTGTGGCTGAGCTACTCAAGCAGGGGAAGGCTTGTTTGCTTGGCTTCATTTTGTTTTCTTCCTGAGATGCTCTGGCTGGAATTTCAAAGAGAAGGAAAAGTCCTGTGTGTGTGTAAAGGGGAGAAACTTCTGATGGCAAGGGCTTGAGTGGGTATTTCAAATAGCTGTGATAATTGCAGCAAAGACATAATGATTAATAAGCAGGAGGATGTATCAATCTGCCAGTAATTGGGCTGGGACTGAAATATATATGTGTGCACATCGATTGAAAAGTCTGACCTGAGCTTTTGTATCCAGAAATAAGTTGCTGGTTGTCTCCCATGACGCTGTCAAAATACATCCACCGCGAATATGTGTAACCCATGTTTTTTCACCACACTTTTCCTTATTTTTTCCTGAACTAAGTTATTGTAAGTTGTTCTGCTCTCAATATAAACCCACTTGGTCTGTCTTCCCCCTTAGCCTCCAAGGATTTAGTCCGTGAGGGGGAAGTGTTTAAAAATAATTCCAGTTGTGGTAGAACAGCCTGTATCCTTTCTATAGAGTAACTGACATCAGACTTCGGAGTTCACAAAATGGTCAACCAAAGATCAGTAAAAACATCTAAGGATTCTGAAGGACAAACACATTTTTTTCCTCTTTCCTTTAAAGGGAAAATGTGACTTTTCAAACATGAGTAGATTTTCAGACTGTGGAAGCCTCAATGACATGCACCTCTTAATAGTATGATTATATAACCTGAAAAACTACCCACCTTCTTGCAAGCTTCCCCTCTGAGGATACACATAGCTCTTCTGTAACACCAAGTTAAAATATAGATTAAATATTACAGTGTCCTGTGAATGAGTGGGGCTGTAGGAAAAAGAAGGATCTCTTCTTTTTCTCTTTTCCCCGTGACTTTGTGAGACACACACCCTGTGCTGGCTCCTGGGATGGGGTGAGGGGTTTATTTTGCTTGTGTTAGGGCTTGGAAAGGTGAGGAGATGCAACGTGAGGCTGCAAGTGGAAAACTTGTGTAGACCAGGGAATATGTGCCTCCAGGAAAGACCCACTGGCTGGCTGTGCCTCTCCTATGGCTTTTCAATGTGGCAGAGCATAATGCAGGAGCCAAATTAGGAGATAGGAGGTGAAAGTTGAAGAGGAGATGGGGATGTAGGCAGGAAGCAGCTACAATAGGGAGCTAAGCCACAGCTCTGTGATTTGCTCCCATCCTAGTAGGAGCAGCACTCGGAGGCATCATTGCCACCCAGCCAGGAGGCAGCAGAAGGCTGGGTGTAATTTGGTGCTGCTCTGCTCAGAGCTGCTTTGCACAGCTTTCTCGTTGAAGCCAAAGGGATTTTGAAGCAAGCACCTGAAGTGTGTGGGTGAGGAGAGGGCAAGCGATAAAGCAGAATATTTCTTTAGGCCCTGATCTGGTAGAATCTGAAATTACAAGGCAGAAATCCTACAAGGGACTTGGAAGAGCATGAGCAACAAGAACACACTCAGTATCTAATGGCCAGGTCATGGTGCTCAGCAGTGCCTGAGGCAAGGATGGCAGCAAATGTTTGCAAGCACATGTATTTTAAAGTGTTTACTTACTACCGTGGTCCGTACCAAGAGCTGGGAATGCAGCAGTACTGCAGGTTTTCCTTGACTTAATGTTTTCCCTGCTGTTTTAAAGAAATGTTACGAATGGCTTTGGAGACTTTGTAGGAACCTGTTGGAAAACACAAGTGGATTGTTTATAATGGTGCTATTTTAATACATGCATGTGCAATTAGAAACCAGGCAGTTATATTTTCTCACTCTTTCTT
>NW_009936823.1:119483-145049 GCF_000696875.1 Nestor notabilis
CAGAACCTCTTGTGAACTGATGTCTGTTAGGAACAATACTTTACACTTGCCAAATTTCATGGCTTACTTTTGAAAGGCTAAATCTTTAAATAATGATTTCCTTTTAACTAGAATTTTAAATTTCTTTTTTTCCTGGCATATGAGATTAAATAGGGGAAATAACCCCTGCTTTTTCCCTAATCCTTAACTACATTCAGCCAGTTATGCAAAATCTTCCTAAACATTGTAACTATATTGTTTTCTTTTGTTGCATGCTAGGAGTTTTTTCTCACTGTAAAGGTCCTTTTCCTGTTCAGAAAAGGAACTGGCATACCTGTGTTGGGCATTTTCTTAGTGCTTTCACTTTGTAAGTTCCTTGCGAAGGCCCAGTGAAAGCTCAAG
Organism: Nestor notabilis; assembly: GCF_000696875.1. Classification (NCBI taxonomy): domain Eukaryota; kingdom Metazoa; phylum Chordata; class Aves; order Psittaciformes; family Psittacidae; genus Nestor; species Nestor notabilis. Next base: position 119,865 of record NW_009936823.1, read on the forward strand.
CTCCCACGGAGATGTCATCTTGCTCTGCTGCAGTCATCTCCTGCCTCTCTCCTTCCATCACTAACTGTTTCACTGATGCCCCCTTCTGCCCTCAGTGCCTCATATCAGGGAAAAATCTTAGTTAAGACTACCCAGAAACCGCAGAGCATAGGACATTGAACCTGGCTTTGGATACTGCTGGGTATGTTCTGGGGACAGATCCATCCTGCTTGCTTTTATGTTGGCGAGTCCCTCATTAGCCCTTTGCATTTTCTGCACATAGGAACCCTGTAAATGAATGACAAATACACTCAAAGAAGGAGGTGTGAATGATTATAAACCTTTGTAAGTGCGTGACCAAGAAGCTCTAAAAAGCATATTTGGCTGCACTCAGTTTTCACTTGTGTGCTCACCTGTGTGTTTTTAGCCAAAGCACCACATCTGAAATTAGCTCCTCCTTACAAAAAAATGAGGTTATCTTTGAATAATGAGGAACAGTATCTGTGGGTATTCTTGCTCACATAGTCCTTCCCCCTCCAACAAACCCCCTAATGTGATACAAAAGCGCATATTATACCCATTTCACCCTGGAGATTCTGTCTGTTGTCTTGTCTCTGTGCCACACTCCCCCTGTGGCAGACACTGAAAGAAGTGTCCAGCTCCAGGATGTGTTTCTCTGTTGTTGCCAGAGAGATTTGGTTTCAGAGGTGAGAAAATGCCCCAAATCCATGGGCTTTTGCTGGTGCTGAACCTGAGGCTTCAGTTCGAGCCTGCACTTTGCTAGGAAAGAGAGTGAAACCATCAGTTTTCACAAGCTCTTTCATTGGTTTTGGGATGTGACCTTGGCATTAAACAAATTCAAACCTAAAGGTCTGCCTGCCCTTTTAGAAACTTGTTGCAGAATGGCCCTTCTTCTAGGAGCCCTTCTGTGGGTGTTAATTGCATAGAGCACAGCAGGGAATCTTCTGGAAGTGGTGGGGAACATCCATTCCAGGAAACATCCTCATACAGACAAGTCATTATTCTGTGAGGCCTGTTCTTTTCAGGGAATTCCAGAGTGCTCCTTCTGTATAGAAAACAGAGTTCCTATAAAGGTGGATGCTTCTGTTACACAGACCACAGGTCCAAAGAGTGCAGGTGCTGGAGTAATCAAAACAAAATCAGAGACTCTGTGGGAGACTGTCAATTGAAGAGGGATGATGGGATAAAGGCTGCTTTGATCCAGCACAAAAAAGGAAGGGGGGGGTGGGGGTGGGAGTGTGAGGAAAATGCCCGCAGAAGTGTTTTGGGGTTTTTCAAATGCAATGCATTTCCCAAGATCAGTCGCAGTGGTACAGCACTGCTGTGGAAGGTGGGTTTGGTCACTGTGCTAGCTTTGGCTTTGCAATATTAAATGCAGTTACCACTCTTCCAGACCAGAGTCTTCTGTTTGTGTTGCAATGAGATAAAGTGACTTAAAGACTAAACTGAAAGATGGTACAGTGTTTCAATCCTCATATTACAAACTATCTAGGAATTAAAAAGCATATCATAAAATTCATGTATTTTTCATAAGTTCACTAAAATAACCCTCTCGGGACCTGTTAACACTGCCATTTCAAATTAAACCTTAGTTTTAATAAAACACATATGTGCTTTCTAAGGATAAAAAAAAAAATTCCAACCAAATGTAAGTAAAGCCTTTGTATCTTGAGTTTTCTCCTAGCTCCTGATATAGCTGTCCCTTAGAGAGCTCCTGCTTTCCCCTGGAAACAGCAAACCACATGAACTGGCAGAGCGCGCCTTCCCTCCGCCCGCTGCTCAAGGGCTGTTGACATATAGGAGTGGCAAAGAGGGAGGTGCAAACAGATGAAAATCCCAGCTGAATGAGTGGGGTTTTTAATCTTCTTGCACCTGCTTCCAGGAGGGAGTGTGACAGTGATAGGGTGCAGAAAGGAATTTACAACCTGGGCAGCAGGATGGGGGTGGCGGAACAAGGCCCAGGGCAGGGGGTGGAGAGAGGAGCAGAAGCGTGCATCATGGTTCAGACCTTGAATTTGGAAGAATGGTGGTATTGAAGACATATAAAAACTACAAACAACTTAAGAACAGTGTTTAGGTATGGAGGGGGAAGTGAGGTATTTACCAGCATGATGTGAATAAAGCAACTTCTGAAATAATTCAATTTCCAAAAGCAATTGGTCTGAGACTAATGACTCTGCTGTATGGATTTCATGTACAGCAGAAGGTGATCTTATCTCCTGAGCCAATTGCCTGAGCACAAAGTGGGGCTCTAAATGGTTAGAAGTAGCATGTTGAAAATAAAATCTGGCCCAAGTAGGTTTTGCTGTTAGATCAGAGGACAGAGCAGACTGCAGAGGGGTCTGCCACAGGGGTGCTGATAGAGAGGCCACTTTATTCATCTTCAGTAGTACATCCCTGATATCATCATGGATGGTGAGCCTGAACCTACACTTTAGAAGAACTTGGTTGGAGGCCAGGAGGGCACCCTGGCTTTCCAGCTGTTTGTTCCTCAGTGTTCTTTTTAATTACAGTGTTAGAGTTGTAAAAATGGGCTAAACCATCCTGCTTTGCAATGTTTGTGAACATTTGCAAACCTGCCTCTTCCCAGCACATAGCTGGATCCTGGGCCAGGTGCTCTATTGCTGGTGATGGTGATTGCAAGGCAGCGCAGTTGTCTGGTTGCATTCATAGTCCTTTAAAATAATGCAGACCAGAGATACATCTCAAATGGTGCTTAAATTCCTATGTTAGTGCTATAAATCCTTGGGTTTTTTTCCCTTTTGCTCTCTTCTGGGTGGACTCCTAGCAAGTTTGACAGGAGCACGGGACATTTTTGATATATGGCATCAGGTCCCTTAGTTCAGAAACCCCACACAGAAGCTTGTTTTTAGAAAGAGAGAAAATAAGATTAAACAGGACAGGGAATGCTGTTATAAAGGAATGAAAATATTTTCATTACCAGAGTATTTGTATGTCAACAGCTGATAGGGAATGATGTGAGACATTCCCACAAGGACTCCCAAAGATTTCTTTCCTTGTGCAATAGACCAATTAGCAGAGTCCAGATTAAATAGGCAATGTCATGTTGCTTCTTGCATTAAAAAAGTGTGACATTCAGACTCTTTATCTAATAAATGTTTGCTCTTTTTTATCCTTGTGACTTTGATTATGGTATTTTCAACAGCTCTACATTCCCAAGTAATTCAGGGGGAAAAGTTAGCTTGTCCAACACAACTTTAAGACATATAAATAGATTTATTTTGTGTAGTATATATGTGTTGAATATATTTTTATACTGTGTATTTTAAAATATTTATTAAGGAGAAGCTCCATACACTCACAGAACATTGCACACATGTGAAAAGGAGGGGGAAGAGTAAACTCTGCTTACCCAGAACTTGTAATACTTTTAAGCTGACTTCATGAGTTAATAAAGGAGGAAATGAGCAAATTCAGCTTCAGACTCTGCCACCCAGCTCTCCGGAAGCAGCCCTTGAACTGGCCCAGAAGAAATTACTTGACTATAGTTGTTTCCCAATCTTAATGTGGTTTGGAGAAATGTTAATCTTTTCCTAGAGAAAACTACTAAATAATCAGATTAAAGGCAGTTGAAAAACTAGGTCTGTTAAAAAAGATGGTTTGTAGCGTTGCTTTGTTTCCTTGGCAGCTTGTGGATTTTTCTGCAGAAGTGGTTGTGTTTTGGTGACAGGGCTCTTTACATGCCTCTGATCCTATGAAGCAGTGTTGGTTAAAGTAGGTAGAAGAAATACTGTCATAGACTTAGAGCACGAAAACTTCCCTGAACTGAGTTTCAGGACATCTTTTTTATTTCCACGTCTCTGAAAAACTCTACAACTTCAGTATTTGTTGATGACTCTGATCTTTATGGGATAACCTACTACACTTCTTGTTATTCAGAATCAGGTGGCTCCTCTGGAAGTGGTGTGATCTGTGTGACCTGTCAGTTATGTGCATTCATTGGAAAAAGGTAGAAACAGTGGAATTTTATTCTATATTAACATTTAAAGGACCTAGATTCCACATATAGAATATGTATGTATAATCCATATAACACAGAATTGCGTATTATATGGATTATCCATATAATTCTTTACTACGTGTTTTTCCACTGATGTTTTCACCTCATCTTTATCTCCTCCCTCAAAGCTGGTTTTGCTCCTAATTGCTTACATATGAAGCCCAAGACCTCTGTTTGTCAGGTCAGAGGAGCACTTGAGAGATGAACAGTCAATTCCACTAGTGATATTTATTAATAACATTGCAATAAGTTCCACACTAGGCTCAGGATCCTACTGTCCCAGTCACTACATGTACATGTTGTCATCCTTTCCCTGAAAAAGCTTGCACTAGTGCCTGAGCTGGGAATTTCAAAAAGGCCCAAGTAATACTGTATTTCCTGCTTTCACACAGGCTCCAGGAGCATTCTTTTAGAGCTACCAAAGAGTTGCTTTAGGACTAAATGTGATTCCTTCTCCTAATGCTTTTCCAGATTTTCTTCTGAGACTACTTCTGTTTTGCTAGTCCCAGGCTTAAGGACTCTAGCTGATGCCATTTCTGGAAGCTGAATTCTGTTTTGCTGCACCATCAGCTATGAGATAGGGGGATGATGGGAACCTACCCTCTGTGGAGAAAAGGCATAAAATGTGTTTGCTAACAGGCAACGTTGAAATGTGTCAGAAAACATCTGTTCCTTCATTGTCAGCTCCTCAATATATACCTTAGGTTTCTACAGCATTTGTGGCTTCTCAGCACCTATTTGGTAGTGCAAATTTCAGCACATCTGTTTCTTTTGCAGTTTTTACTGTTTGTTGTGTATGAGTGCATATAAATACGCACAGGAGAAAGCACTTTTGTTCTACTCTTCTTACAATGTTCTTAACTGCTATTTATGGAGGGCACATCTCAAGCAACATGAAAAAGTGCAAACAGAGGTGTTCTTCCTCCCTCCTCCCTTTCTTCCTCAAAAGATCCCAGAGTGAGGGTACACCCCTAGGAATAAATGAAGCCCTCCTGAATATTGCCTCCTGTAGGGAGAAAGGAGCTGGCCTGTCCCAGGTGTCAAATTGATAGGCTGCTGCTTTCCATAAAGTGTGAAAATAAGTAAGTTAAATCAGTACCTAATGTTGATAGTCAGGTTTGAAATGGGTTATTCCCACCCCTGAGTATTGCTGGGGCCACTTGGAAGAGGAGTGACTGCAGGGATTACACTGAGGGTGGGGATCCACAAACAAGAATGTGATGAATAACTGGACAAAACTGTGCAGCGCTCTGCCTGTTGCAAAGAAGCCTTCACCTCTTGCTGTAGTTTTTTGGCATCTAGAATTGCTTATCTTCAAGTAACGTGTAGAGTGTAAGGTGAATTGCAAAGAGGAATGCAGACAGCTTCTGCTATCAGCACATTGTTTTGGTTAAGGCTCTACTGGAGTTCTGTAAAAATGCAATTGGGGGAAGGGAAACAAAGCCAGCAATGTCCTCTGGGTTTTCTTAATTAATCAAAGAGGCGTATTAGGCAATTAACACTTCTAGGGTTAGGAAAGAATTGCCGTGCTATTTTAGTTTTGAGATGACTTCAAACACTGTGTCCAGCTGTCTCAAAAGCAACCAACAGCAAAACAAGCCCTTGCAGCTCGGGCTGTAAGTGCGAAGGTGGGGGACAGGAGCCTGCAGCGTCAGCAGCAGTATGGCAGGTTTATTTTGAGAAAGGAATAGCTTTACGTCTGACTTGTTGTGGGTAGCTGTGGATTTTGCAGCACCCTGGATGTTGGCAAGAGTGAAATGCTCAGCAAATCACATTATGTATTAATTTCTCTGCTTTGGTTTGGGGTTATCTGATAACTTCCACAAATATTAACTGTTCTTTCATGACTTGTGTAAGATTATCACTGTAAGAACTGCCTGCTTGCAGGGCTGGGCATCTGTACTTCCCTCTCCTGACTAGATCACTGGGACTCTTACAGAATCCCTGATGCAGAGATCCTCCTGGGAAATTCAAGTGTATTTTTTCAATGTGCACTTGCATTTTTCTAGGTCATTTTTGCAGAGAACTAACAAAAACGAAACAAACCCACACATGAATCTGCTTGATGTGTTGGATTCAAATGAGCTGTTTCACAGTTCCAGCACTGAGAATCACTGTTAGCTTTGTGAGCTTTATCCATTGCATTTCGGTCACTGTACCTCTCTTGCCAGCATGATGGTGCTGTTCTCTGCCCAGAATAGCTTTTGGAGTAGTCAACTTGGTCTCTCTTTTACCAGGCTTGCCACCATACGATCTAGTTCTCTTCCTTTTCCTTTGCTCCTGTCATTTCTCTCTTCTGTAAGATTTCTTAACCAGTTTTTGGTCCACAGGAGATTCAGGAGTTGCTGACTATTTCCTCAACTGTTCTTACACCCTTTGCATTCTCTGGTTTTGCAGTTTATCCTCCGAGTTGCACTTCTCAGGGAACAGAAGCATGAACAGTAAAGCCTCTAATTTAAAAATAATCTAAAGGTGTGTTAAAATATAGGGTATTGTTTTGGTGATAAATCTCATCTATGCTTTGTGGGCCGCATATAGTCAGCTCAAGAGCTCACAGTGCTCTGTGCACTTAGCTTCTTTCCCAAAGGAGTGAATTGGGAGAGGTATGTGCAGTTTCATTTTATTTCCTAACGAATTCAAGTGTTAAATAAGCCAAATAGCACATGTCAGCATTGCTGGGGAGGAGGGGGCTGTAGGTATTTGCACTAGCTCTGTAATGTGGAAATCAATGAACACTTGTAAATGCTTGAATAGGGGGTGCTGTGATCAAATAGGCTCTTGGGAGTATCCCATCCGAGTTCTGTCTTTCACCCATGGAGGTCGTCTCTCCTGGTCTTTATTCTCTTCTCTAGGGTGTTCATACTGAAACAGGCTTGCAGTGAAATAGGATTATCTGTTGTGGTCCAGTGCCTTTAATGAAACTATGTGAATGAGTAAGGGATAGTGTGTGGGTATGAGTCACCCTGGAACTAGATGTTCTCTCCAGGACAGCCTTCAGGAGGAGGGGGCGGCCAACATCTGCAAGGATACTGGGGAGAAGGTTACTGCAGGCAAACTCTGTTATTTGATCACTGGTGACAAGGGAGAAAGGGAAACTCTCAGCTCCACGGGCTGGCAGTTGCTGAGCTCTATTTGGACAGGTACACGGATGATTGTATCTGAGTAATACCAAGGAGCATTACAGTTGGTAACAAGACAAGATTTGCAAATTCCTTGTCAGCAAATGCCTTCAGGAAGTGTACAGCAGGAAATAAAGGAGTCCCTGTCTCATAACCCACAGCCATTTCTGTGTTGCCTGAAGACCTTGCTTTTACCCTGCGTGGTTGAGAGACATTTCTTGAGTGCAAATGCTGCTCTGGGACTAATGCACTTGTGTCATTTTATAATAGCAGGAAAATAGACCTCCCTGTGGCATGTTGTAAGAGCATATTTAATGTACATGTATTTGTAGCAGTGAAATTCAGGGAGTTGCAAAGGCTAAAAATGTAAGTACATAAATATACATAAAATATAGAAATCCAGTGTATTTCAAAAGTGTGTTACAGTCTTAAATCTGGATTAGACAGCAGTGGAACAACCACCAATGAAGAAGCTATTTCATAGTAACTGATTTTAATGTCATTCTAGACATACAAATACATAACTCCTTCCCATCCCATCATGTATTTTTTCCTATTGTGTGCCAGATGAACCTCTCTTTTATTTATTGTAAGCAATGTAAATCTATAGGGTTTACCAATGAGCACTTAAAAAGCAAATGTTGACCCAAAGGAACTTTTTGCTGAAGCAAAGCTTGATTACTCATTTGCACTCCTGATTACTCTAAGCTTGGTTATGCACTTAGAAGAATAATTCCCACGGAAATCTTACATGGTCAAACATATCCATGTGGAAATCCAATTGGGTTCCTTAGTTTGGTATTTTTTTTTAAGGATTTTTAATTGGGGTTTGTTTTATGGGTGAGAATCAACAGAGAAATTTCACTGTGTGCCTCTCTGTTGAGAGGAAATAACCCAGTTTCACTTCCCTATTCCTGGAGCTCTTAGCCAAAATGAAGACACCTCTAGTGTTACACTCTTTGAAAGAAGTGTCTATTCAACCCTGGTTTAAACTGTCCAATAGGGAGCTGTAATTTATCATAAAAAAAATCCTCCAGCTGAATACCAGTTCTTCACAATGGACTAATCTTGGAGTGTCTCTATCCAGGACTACATCAGCGTTTTTGATGTCAGTAATCAACGGCAAATAATTTAGGGGAGTTCATAAAATCACAGACTAGTCTGGGTTGGAAAAGACCTTAAAGCTTACCTAGTTCTAACTCCCTGCCATAGGCTGGGACACCTTCCACTAGACAAAGTTACTCCACACCCTGTCCAACCTGACCTTGAACACTGACAGGGATGGAGCATTCGCAGCTTCACTAAATCTCCCCTGTTTAAGTTTGAACCCATCACCCCCTTGTCATATCGCCACAGTCCCTGATGAAGAGTCCCTCTCCAGCATCCTTGTAGTGCCCCTTCAGACATTGTAAGGCTGCTATGAGGTCTTCACACAGCCTTCCCTTAACAAGCAAAAGTTAAGTGCTGGGCCCAGCAATCACTTTGCTCATGCTTTTTCTATTTTTCCCACTTTTATGTCCCAGGATTTGACCTTTCTTTCACATTGAAGGGTCTAGTGAAATGAACCTGTTAATTGACTGTTTTCATGATTTTTTTCTGCTGACACTGTGAAGCTTCTCTCTTTAAGAGGTAAATGAGAGTTTAGTGTAAGCAAGAGTAATAGTATACCTTCCCCTTTGCTTCCTGCTAATAAACTCTCATAACGTCCTGACAGGTAGCACTTAAGTTCCAAGGAGCTGCTGTTTTTCCAGGAACTGAGATAAGTGGTTTAGAAGAACCAAATTTTGTCAAAAATGAGACACAACTTAATGCACAATGCTTCCAAATTGATTACATCGAATTTGCACTGTTCCACACCCTTCATTGACAGACACAGGTCATCCTGTCTGGTCCACTGTTCCATTCATCACTTCTGTTGTACCTGCCTGTGTCCTCAGCATGGTCAGCAGGGATGACGTGTAGCACCTCTGGTGAACTCCAGCTGACTCAGGTTCGTGTGCAAAGGCCAGAGGAACACCCAGATCATGCAAATTCTGGTGGAGCTGCTGTTCAAATCAAGAGATCAATTTACTGCCATGGAAGTCCTGAGGTAGCCTGGAGAGAGAATGAACGCAGAGAATGTAACAATGGAAAGCCGTAATGCACATAGAAATGCAAATGATCTAAAAAAGGTACATTGGGTCAGCACAATAGTGGCATTTCCTTCTAATCCAACTGCTTAGACAAGGGGAAACACCCTAAAATACTGAAAACCTAGCAATACTATTCTTACCAAATAAATCCAGCATCCCTCTTGCAAATCCCTCTTCTTCCTCATCTTGTGGATAACCTGAGTTAGAACAGCTGGACAGGGAACAGCTCTGTCTTACAGATGCTGCAGTTCAGATTATATTTTATTAAGCTGAAATGAGAGACATAGCAAACTCTCCGAGGGAGTTCAGAAGTTTCCACCCTTCTAGTAATTGCATACTGTACAGGAAATGGAGGTTAAAAAAAATGACAGAAAGTCATTCAGGGTATCTCTAATAGAGTCATTGCCTTGAAACAAGTTCTCATCTCAGAAATCCTCTGAAAGGAAAGAATCGGGGAAGCCTTTTGGCAATTCTTGGTATTTGACAATAAATAAGAGTGGAGGAAGGAACCTAGTTCTGAGCTCTAGTGCTGTCTCTTAGTCTCCAGCTCTGTGCAGCAGACTGCATTGCACGTCTGTATTTAAAGCTAAACTCTCCAGGCCTCCTCCTGCTCCAGTCCCTGCACAGATGTATTGCTTTCTTCTCTTATCACAACTGCTTTCCTCCATAGGCACCATCTTTTAAAAAGTGCAATATTCACTATTCCTACAAAGTAGAATTGAAAGTATTTCGTATTGTCAGTCCTACATCCAAACAGACAAGAGCATTATCAGTGTGCTGCTTTCATCTCACTGGCGTGATGTAAGATAAAAACTTAGCACTTGCCTGAAACTAGAGATTCAGGTCACTCTTGAACACACAAAATCCATCTCGCTTTGGGAGTACAGCTGTGCTAGAGACTTCGGTCCAACCACCTGGACTCAAATGAGATCTTAAAGGGAGAGGAACCTTTTCCTCCTCCTTCCTTTCACAACATCTATTTAAACCAACCAAAAAACCTCAACAGTAAGTCTCTGCTGTTGGCTCTCGAGAGCAAGGTTGATTTGGCAGTTGCAGATTGTGACAGTCACTATACAAAGCACACTTTATACTCAGTTTATGCTTTGTGAGATAATTCACAAAGAAACGTAAGAGTACTGGGAGGGTTTCATCCATACTTGTGCCAGAATAATCAGTCCCCTCTCGAGTGCAGCGAGGGGATTATCTGGGAAGCTGAATGCTGCTTTTTTTCCTTCAGTGTCTGAGTCATTAACAGGTGTATGGTTGAGGATCAGAAGGTCCTGTACCATGCTCTTATTTCTAACTGCCTATAATCTACCTCAAATGGACTATTAGCTTCATGGACATTAAACGAGGCATTGAGTAACCACTCAAGAGGAAGGAAATAATTGCTTGCAATATACAGATGAGATACTTTCAGCATAGGTTTCACTTAGCCTCATAATTCCTAAAGCTAAGACTCCCCAAGGATTGATACACAGTTTTTTGCCCACTGAATTATATTGAAATTGCTTTATGCTTCTGTAGGAAATTGAATTCTTTACATAGCAGGGTTGCCTGGACTACTTTGTGTCAGGTACTTCATGATCTGTCAGTGAAAAAGGTATTGTAGATGCTAATATGTTTTATTTGTCCTATTTTACAGAATGAAGACAAGATAAAATATATTCCATTAAAATACCTGTATTTGAGTTTAACTCATTACAAATGCAAGTCTTGGGGGAAAGGGTGAGAAAGCTGTGAATTGTGACATTAACCTAATTGTACTCAAAGAGCTCCACTAGAGTATTCAAATAGTTCCACTACAAATCACCATGCTATGCAACATATTTGCTGTAGTATACCAGCCAAAACTGGTTCATGGGCATGACTATGAATTTATGCATAATACATAAATTAAGCAACATAGGGTACTGGTGGGATTACAGTATTATAACAAATACAGCTATGATAATTCTTGGAAGATTGGTGACTTCAGGAGGATGTTCAGGAAAACTTAATTCATACAGAACTTAAGGTATCTTAAGTATATAGTTAATAGTGTAGATTTTGGATTAACTTCCTGGAATCCTTAAATTGACATGAATTTCTGATTTAGCACTCCATCAGTAAAATGAACATGCATCAGTAATTATAAGAATAATTATCTACACTTATTATAAGAATAATTATCTACACTTATTCTACTTCTTCCTGAAAATGTGTATATAGTTAACAGTAGTGTCCTTGACTTAACCTGGAGGGTAGTTTGGTTCTGTATACATGGTAACACAAGTAGTTGCTAAATCTGTGTTCGTTAAGTTACATTTTAGTCAAAAATGTCGTTTGGAGGTTGGCTGCATGATAAGACATGTCAAATCAGGAAATACAACAGAACCATCTCTAACACACAAAACTAAGCTAGATAAATGGGCAATACAGAAATAAACAGGTTCAGGGCTAATGCATGCAAATCCACACACACTGTTTCAAAGGCACTAGATTACACTGTTGAATATAAAAAGATTGTGAAATTGTATAATATAAAAGGTGATAGAACAAGTGCTCAGATTTGAAATTTTATGCTTCAAGAGAATAGCTATTCTGCACTTCAAGCTTCACATTTGAAGCAAGTTGCATAAGAAATAAACAACATCCAGTATGCACTAAATTTCGTCTTTAATTCTAGTAAATACAATTTTAAATTATAAGTAATTTTTAGGAAAAAAATGTTGCCTGCACTTTTACTTAGTTCCTCAGAATTCACTCTCTTCTTGCTGCTATTTTAAGTGTGAATATTCAACAGTATTAAAGGAGCATTAAATTTGTATCACTGCTTCAGTGGAGGCATTCTGTCAGTAAGTATCAACTGGCTCATTTAAGTACTTGGAGTTTTTATGCCTCTTTGACATGCAACCAATAACCAAATTCCAGAGGACTTTGAAGATGCTGGCTCTTCTGTCCTCTTTGAGTGCTAGAAATGGCTAATAAAATATTAAGTTGAAATCATCTCACAGGATGCTACCAGAACAGGGTATGCAGTCACATATCTGATAAATTCAGCACCGTCTGTATCTGTATAATGAATTACTCGGATGGAGGGAAGCAAGGTTGGGGGGAATGGATTAAGATCATATGTTGCACTATCTTTGGTGTACTTAAAAGCATGTAACAGAAGTAAAAACACAAAACACTGTGGGCTGGGACCTTCTGATTCTCGTGTCAACCAGATGTTTGCTGGCCCGGTCTATTTAGACTGAATGTATCAGTTTGGCATGTGTGGAGGAGAGGAAATGGTTGACATCAGTGAAAATGTTGCCTGTAGTGCTCTTCTCACTATCTTTTCCATCTGACGCTGCTTACCCTTTCAGAAAAGCTAATGTGAGTTTATGGTTTGCTCTGAGACATGGATCTGGAAAAGGCCCAAGCTGTATGAGGAGGAGTCCTTTTCTTCCTCCTAAGCCATCGGAAGATTACAGACTGTGTAGACCATGACCCTTAGATATTCCCTTGTCCCTTACATTCATACAGGATGCTTTTGCTGACAGATGATTTACAAGACAGAGGGTGTTGCAAGCAGAGGAAGAGCAATGACTAAGTTCACTGCCTTGCAGGAAGTCCACAGCCCTACACAGCACTTTGTGAAGGGACAGCATGAATGTTTCTTCCACTGGGCCAAGGCATGCAGAGCTGTGACTGGAGCTGGTTGTGATGGTATGTGCCAGACTTAGGTGGACATCACCACATTTCAGAATGTCTTCACCCCTCAAAGATTCGGTGTGTTCGTGGGAGAAGTATGGTTATGCTGTACTCTAGAGATGAAGGTGCAGTGTTATACCCAACCTTTGGGCCACTTCCACCCTTAGAGACATTTTTAGAGACATTTTTAGAGACATAAGTCTATTGCATATAATAGCCAGAGTCCATAATAGCCATAGTCCATCATTACATGTATGAAATTAGGACTATTTTTGTTGTGCATGACTTCACATTTACAAAACTTTGAACTTCATATGCCATTTTATGACAGATTATAATATTGTCATGTAATTCTCTACAGCTGGCTTTAGTTTTTACTATATTGAAACCTACATATCATTAGGAAACCTCTTCTCACTTTCTACTTGCTTTTCTATGTCACACATATATTAGACACCACAAGCTCCAGTGCAGATTCTTGTAGAACTCCATAGTTTCCTGTGGAAAAGGACTCCTACTCTATTTTTTAAGAAGTTATTTATGAATGTGCAGAGCTACTATTTCTTGACGTGCTACTTTTCATCCCTCACTAACTTGAAGCTCAGAGGGAGAAAAAGTTGTCATGAGCTCTTTGGAGATGCAGGTAGGGTATTTGAGTAGGATTGCTTACATCTGTGTTTCACTGACTTCTGAAAACAGATTTTGGAGAGATAATCCTTTGTGAGAGGGCAAATCTTTTTCTGTACATTGCATTGCCCACATGTCTCATAGTTCCATGCTTTAGTATTCTTTAGTATTCAGGTTTGCACTTTGAATCTTCATTTGCTTTCCGGAATCTTTTAACCTGGGGAATATCTTTGCCAGCTTCCAATTCTTGTGAGATAAGTTAACCATTGCAGCTTCACCTTGACTTTGGTTGGAGCTCATACTTGTCTCATACTTTCTGCTATTGTATTGTTTTATTGATTCTGAAATTTACACTAGCAAGTAGATATATCCTTCTTGATATAAGAAACATTGTATCACACTAACATCGTTTGTACCGTAAATTCTGTTATAAGAATTCATTTAGACTTTCTACCATGTTGTAAAGCTCTTTCAGTGAGACTTTCACACTTTGATCATAGTTTGGTCTCCTGCAGGCTTTCTGCTCTTGTTGCATTTGAGGAAGGAGTGATTTTAGTCATTATGCCGGTAACACATTGTTCTTTAAAGTCTTTTAGACCTGTGTTAATATACTTTTATCTTTGTCTTGCCTGGGTTTTCTTTCTTTGTCCCCAACTTTATCTTCTCGTAGAAACTCTGTATTTCTAATATCCTAGCAGCTCATTAGCCATTTCAATCTGTTTGGTCTCCCTTAAGTCTTTCTTAATAGATGTGTGTTTTCTGTCCCATTGGCATGATGTATTTCAATATTCCTGTAGTCATAAAATCATATACAAGAATTTCTATTCTACCCTCTGATTTTAATTTTCTCTTGACATTTTCATACCCTGTAATTAAAGCACTGCTGTAACGGGTGTTCTGCTCGTACAGGCAGCACTGCTATGGGTGTTAATGTTCTTTTAGGAACAATTTGAACCAGTTTCATGGCTCAGGAACAAGTAAAGAGTTGTTTCTGTTCTTGTGTACTTTCTGACCAACTGCTCCATGAAACTTTTTTGTGGGGAAGGTCTGTTTCTTTTTTAATGTCATATCTAGCAACAGGAAAACTGGGAAGAGGAACTAGAAATATGAGGTGAGGTTCAATAAGGGTCCTGAGAAATCTGCTGAGACCTTGAATTTTATTATTTTTAATTGGGAAAATAACACCTTGAAATAGATTTCTCAAAAGTCCCACCAAGTGATCTCATGTGAAACAAAATTTATTAGCTTTCATTTCAAGCCGTTTTCCTTGAAAATAAAATTGAAGGTGATCTTGACATGAAATGGCAACTTGAATACAACTTTTTCATTTAAAAAGTTTTAAAGTGAAATATTTTGTTTAGAAGCTTTTTGCTTTTCTTTTTTCCCCCCAAACAATTAAGTGAAATTCTTACAAATTCAGAAGCATTATTTTTGTTACCACTGAGTTTGTGATTTTATCCTTTTCCTTTTATCCTCAATCCAACATAATTCATCTCAAATTGAAATTACTTCATGCCTTTTGGCAGGGATTAAGAAAGTGGAATGCCACCCTAAGATCGTTATATATAGACAGCCAGCATACAGATGAAGTATACCAGCTGTCTCCCAAAAGGTTGAAATGCAACAGATTGCCATCCTCACACAGGGAGAAGGTGGCTGTTGCCAGATGCACTTGACAGGAGCTGTGCCAAACTATGTCTTGTTGCTGCAGAGACCACTTCAGAGGCCTCTGCAGTGTGCTTAGGCTGCTGCACAGTGTGCCACGACCCACGGGGAGCATGAGGTGGTTCACCTCATCAATTATCTGTGGAGCTGGTGGTCCAACCATTGATTATAATGTGCCTATGTGAGTGAGTAGCCACTGGATTAGTGCTATTAATATGTGGCTTTGGTACATACCATTTGTGGTGACTTGCTTTCCAAACCCAGTTCCCCTTCTTTATTAAGCTGCTTGAGCTATAACCTATGATTCCTTCATTTGTACAGTGATGCTTCTTTTTTTCTGAGTGAGACTAGTAATAAAATTAGTGTAGATCACTTGGGTTTAGATTTTTCTCTTCGCATATTTTATTTCTTAAGGCTCTCCAGTCTTAAAATACCTTTCAGATCATCAAGTCCAACCTTTACCCCAGCACTGCCAAATCCACCACTAAACCATGTCACTAAGAGCCTTGTCTACACGGTTTGTGAACATGTCTGGGGATGGTGATTGCACCACTGCCCTGAGCAGTCTGTTCCAATGCCTGAGCACCCTCTTGGGGAAGAAATTGCTCCTAATATCCAGTCTAAACCTCCTCTGGTGCAAGAGGCCATTTGCTCTTGTTTTATCCCTTGCTACTTTAGAGCAGAGACCAATCCTCTCCTGGTTCCATCCTCCTGTCAGGCAGTTGTAGAGAGCGATAAGGTCCCCCCTGAGCCTTCTCTTCCCCAGACTAACCCCCCCAGGTCCCTCAGCCATTCCTCATCACACTTGTGCTCCAGGCCCTCCACCAGCTCCATTGCCCTTCTCTGGCCCCGCTCCAGCACCTCAATGTCTCTCTTGTAGTGATGATCCCTGAACTGAACAGAGGATTTGAGGTGCAGCCTCACCAGTGCCCAGCACAGAGGGATAATCACTGCCCTGGCCCTGCTGCCGCACTATTGCTGATACAGGTCAGGATGCTGGTGGCTTCTCAGCTGCCTGGGCACAAGCTGCTCATGTTCAGCTCCATCAATCCCCACCCTTAGGTCCTTTTCCACCCAACTTGTTTGAAGTTGGGCAGGTGGATCTTCCTCTTTTGATGGTGTTTAAGGATAATTGGTTGATTAACTCTTCTTCCATCTACCACTTCTTGAATATAGTATTAGATATATGTGGTTAAGTGGAGGCCATTTGCTCTTGTTTTATCCCTTGCTACTTTAGAGCAGAGACCAATCCTCTCCTGGTTCCATCCTCCTGTCAGGCAGTTGTAGAGAGCGATAAGGTCCCCCCTGAGCCTTCTCTTCCCCAGACTAACCCCCCCAGGTCCCTCAGCCATTCCTCATCACACTTGTGCTCCAGGCCCTCCACCAGCTCCATTGCCCTTCTCTGGCCCCGCTCCAGCACCTCAATGTCTCTCTTGTAGTGATGATCCCTGAACTGAACAGAGGATTTGAGGTGCAGCCTCACCAGTGCCCAGCACAGAGGGATAATCACTGCCCTGGCCCTGCTGCCGCACTATTGCTGATACAGGTCAGGATGCTGGTGGCTTCTCAGCTGCCTGGGCACAAGCTGCTCATGTTCAGCTCCATCAATCCCCACCCTTAGGTCCTTTTCCACCCAACTTGTTTGAAGTTGGGCAGGTGGATCTTCCTCTTTTGATGGTGTTTAAGGATAATTGGTTGATTAACTCTTCTTCCATCTACCACTTCTTGAATATAGTATTAGATATATGTGGTTAAGTGAGTGTAGTATCCTCTCTGCAAAGTGCCTCTTATACTGCATGGAAGAGGGTAAGTTTCTCAGGAATGACATAACTCAGTGACGGACATCACTATGACACAGAGTCTGTTGTGATACAAGTGCTGCTTCTCACTAGTGAATCAAACAACTGATGGATGTGATAATAGATTGAAAATATATCAACTAGACTATAAATTACAGTCCTGACAAATGCAGAATTGTAGCATCTTTTGGAATCACAGAACTTCCTCCTTCTCCCTGATAGTTTTACTTCACAGAACTCTAAAGAAAATCCAGCAAAGAGACTATCCCAGAAATAAGGGATCCCTCTACTGAACTGAGTTCCAGAATTATTTTTAACACCTTCACAAGTCAGTAGGAGAATTCAAACCCATACATGAAACTAGAATCATCAGCAGTGCTTCTCCTGGGCATCATACATGCTGAGTAGGTGCTCGGTTAAGTCTGTTTCCTCACAAACTAATCCAGAATAACAGTGTTTCAAAGGGTTTGGGGGAAGAATCCTTTTTCAGATAATTAAAGTAGTTAAAAAATCCCCTTTCTTCACAAGTACCATCCCATCCCCCTTCAGAAAGCACTAGTCTGACATCTGCTACTGCTCCTGCTCTGCCTGTTATTATTTGTCTTAGAGCCTCTGCCCATTCTTTTGCTTCTACAGCTGCTGCTAGTGTTTCCTCTTGGTGTTTCCTGCCTCCCTGGCCTAAATTCCATCTGACACCCTCTTGCCCCTCTGGCTTTCTGCCCAGCTGGTTAAGAGCTGGCATTCAATTGACTGCAGCGCTCATTTCTGCAGTAAGAACATAAAATAATATTTGGGTTTAATCTTCTTTTGAGGAGCTCTTCAAGATCCTTTCATGAAGGCAATATGTTATTTTTTCATGCTGACCCTTTAGTTTGATCTTCGATCTGCAGAGAATCTCGTACCTGTGTGAGAATTGCCAATGACTGTAAGGACTGCAGGGAAACCTGTGGCAAATCTCCTGCTTCAAAAACCATGATGAGTTGGTTTGGCTGGGGAAGGTGGTGGAATAGGCAGTTCTGTCCTTTCTTCTCAACAGTTTCACAATCAAGATGACTGCACGATTTAGCTCTGGCATCACCCCTGATCTCTCTTTTTGTAGCCACTTGCCAGTAGAAGGGGAGAAAACTGAAGAGGGAATCTAGGCTATGTTACCTTGTTCTTTCACCTTGGTATCCGAAATTCCACAGAGGAAGTGATCCATGTTGACTCCCTCCTTCAGAGCACTCTGGGAGATGCTTACTGAAGTCTTCAGGGAAAGCTGGAACTTCTTAGGAGTGAACAGCTGCCTTGGCCTTTCCATCAACAGAGATAATATTTAAGAACTGGATGTACAGGAGAAGAGGCAAGTAACTGAAAGTGCAGTGTCTTCTCCTTTGTCACCTTAAATGTCAAATGTAAGGTGTTTCAAAATATAGTCATGAGTTTAACCATAATGTGGATGACATAGCAAAGGCCTTTTGGGTTTTAAAAACTGACAGATGAAAAACTGACCTCTGGAAGATAAGACACTTGAAAGAGTGCAGAGCAACATCCCCATATGGCTGATCATATGAGTTTATTGTAGTTTTATTAGATCACCTAGGAAACATTCCTGTCTTGTGCACTAGCAGCAGGTTGGCAGGGACCTGATTATTTGGGTAAAACTTCTTTTTTCTGTCCTGAATCTACCAGCTGTATTTTGTTACTGAACAGAATAGATTTCTGATGTGATATTATCTTTTCAACTGTGAAATAGCACCTACCCCATGTTGGTTTTTTTAACTGGAAACTAAAGTAAATTGTGGAGGAAGAACTTAATTTGCTACACTGCGAGTAACACGGTGTTGGCTTGTGCACAGAAAATAATGCTGCTAGAATGATTAGTACTCAGTGTTTTGTGAGCAGTTCAGCACTGCTTAACTGCCCACACCACATTCAAGCAGTACTTAAAACATTCTTAGGACTAAGAAACTAATAAACGTGGAAAAATAAGCTTGAACTTAAGAGGCAAAGAATTGTAGCCTGTAAAGTATGTCATTTTTATGTAATATTGTATCAATAGAAGATATTGGGGAAGAGCAAAAATAATCTTCTGCCAAAAAACCTAGTCATTAAGATGACCGAGGCTGCTGTGCACTATCATGTCATGCAGCACACACTCCTTCAGTCTGTATGTGCCGTACTGAGATTTCTATCTATATGTAAGCAAAATACAGTAAAGAAAATCTCCTATCTTGTAGGGATGTTGAGTTAAAACCCAAAACCATAATATATTGGTAATAATGCACTGCAGTCCTGCAGAGATAGTCCTGGTGAACTTTCACCAAAGCATTTTAGTGCCTCTCCTTCTTCTCCATTTAGTGTGCCATGGGCTTCAGAGATAGGTGCTACACAGGAAACGATATTGCCTGTCCCAAAAGGTAAGAATGAGTACGAAAGGGGTTAATGTTAACTTCTTGGTTCATTCTTAGATGGTATCTTGGGAGTGTTCTTGACAATCTTAACTTGACACCTGTATATATATATTTATTTTTATTGGAACATAGAATTACATTGGATTTTAAGTGATTCTGTTTGGTTTGTAAAATGATATTTTGTTTACATTGGTTCTTCTGGTTTGTTTTCAAAATGTTGCTACAGTGAGTTCTTAAATATTTTAATTAGCAGCACATTAAATAATACTGTTTGCAGGGAATTAAGTCATTTAGAACTAGTTAATGCCCTTCTGTATCACTTTAACCTGAACCTAGGCTGCTAATCCTGTTGAATAACAAAACCACTGGATTTCTCTCCCTGGTTGTATACTCAGAAAGATGCTTGCTGGTAAAGTGCACCTTGAATGTCAGTGAAGGGAAGAAAATCTAATTGTTTCTAAATCTCTAAAATGTAAATGAACCCTGCCAGAGTGTCAATTGTGTCGGGCTCATGGAATAACTGATATTCCTCAGGTGTCTGCCTCTAGCTTATACAATATTTCTGGTGATGTCCAATTAAACACCCTCAGCATGTCCCTGCTACAGTACTCAAACTGAAACATGCTTTTGGTTTTTCCATCCAGGTAAGCATTTGAGTTTTTGATGTCATTACATGGATTTTTACATCAGGTATTTAAAAAAAAAAAAAAAAAATCCCCAAAGCCCTGAGATCTCTTCTCATTGCTTTTATTTTAATTATGTCAGATTTTGTGAGACCACAGAAGCACCTCAACATTAAGAAATGCAGCATTTACAGCAGTATCTGCAGATGTGGCCATCTGGAAGTCTAAGGCATGTAGTACACATATGTACATTCTGCATACAGTTGGTCTTCCGTCTGGCCACATCAGATGCCATCTTTTCTTGGATAGGCATCCTCCTTCCATTTTCTTTTCTCTATGGTTTCACCTCATTGTCATTCTCTTTGTCAGTGCAGGTTTTGACCCTTCATCAAGCTGTGTTGTGGCCCTGCCTGTACAATCGCCTGCTTTGCTCCTTTTCCACACCCAGATGCTGATTTTCTTTTTTGAATTAGTCCTTCTCTATGCTGATAGACTAATAGTTTGTGTTATTTCATTTCATTAGATCTCTTTAGAATGATATTTAGCTGGGAAATACTGCTTGAAATTTCTCCTTCCCAGTTTCTCTGCCATTCTTAGCAAAGTGAACCTTAGTGTCAGCACAGGAGCTGAGCAGAAATGCCTGAAAGGAGGAATGATATTTTTATGAACAAATGCAAGCATTTTCTGTTGTCCTCTTGCCCTTGCTGCTCTCTGGCCTCCTCTTATCCATCTCCCTTTTCAGAGCAGGATAATCCTAGCACCTACCTAAACATCTGGAGTTCAGAGTTAATTTCTGTTTAGCTACAAACTTCTCTTTGGAAGAGCTGCTCTTTTTTTTTCCTTTTTTTTTTCCCCAGGTGGTGTTAGGAGCCAAGACAATCGCGGTTCAACACCAGATGCCTAAAGCTAGTTGGTCCCTCACGTTGTTGAGATGCAGTTTTGTCTGATGTCTTGTTGCATGCTTCCCTTTGGTGCTGTTTCTTCCTCTACAGTCCCAGTGCAAGTGCAGTTTTCCCACCCAGGCTCTCCCAGATTATAGAAGCACAGACTCAATAGACCCTCATCAAAAAGCTCCATTATTCCCTGATGCAATTTAAAACTGCCCTTCTTGTTTGTAGACCTCTCCCCAGGGTTTCTTGGGCTAACTCTAGCCTTCCTAATAACCTCCCCTTCTTGCTCTCCTCTGTTCACCTAGAAGTGGCCTTCTCTCTGACCCTGTTGCTTCTGCCTTCCTGTGTCTTGCTGCCTTTCTGACTCACCACCTACTTTTCAAATGCCATGTGAAAGCCTATAGTTGCAACCTTGCCTTGTAATAATCTGGAGCAGCTTAAGGAAAACAACCTCTGGCTGTTACCCAAAGAGGGTTCAATAATTATTTCTCTAACCCTCCTAAAGTGAAAAGGTTTCCTAACCAGAAGCAAACCGGAGGACCCCACACACATTATCCATACTAGTTTTTTTTTTATCTGAGAGGTAAGAAGAATAAAATAAGACTTTAACAAATTACTTCTGCTGACTGGCAAATAGCACAGTACAAAAAGTACAAAATAGCCATGCAAATAATATGGATTTGTACATGGATTTTGTTCTGTTTTGTGTTTTCCTCTAACGTTCCCATCAGCTCCTGGCTCTTGATAATCATTTAAGAATAGGTGTGTGTTAATGGTGGGATGGACAGAGAGGACTCTTCAAGTACAAATACAGTTAAATACCCACCCAGAACAAGATGATCGGGAGGACTGAGTTAGTGCAAGTTCACAACTCTGTACTGCTGAAGTGTAACAAAATCACTGCTTGAAACCACTGCCCCATGGCAACGAAGCTCTCCCCAGTGCATCCAGGACTTGAATGCACTTTGGAGTTTAATTCTTACGTGAAGTATTTTCCATACAGTACTCTCTGGCTGTGGATGTAGCAGGACCAGAGACAAGGTAACACAGGACAGACTTTCAGGATTCAGCACAGTTAAAGGTAGTTTTACTAAAATGAATGTGGCAGGCAAAAGGCATTTGAGAACCACTTTCTGTCAAAGTCCATGCTACTTCTCTTGGGGGCAAAAAGCAGAGGGAGAGGAAGCATACCCTGGACACCACAAAGCCTAGTGTCCAGCATAACTTTTTCTGACTGCTTACTATTTTCCTTTCTTAAGCTCTTAAGGGCCCACTTCCACTGTAGCTTCATATATTTCTCCTATTGATGCTTATGGCTTTGCTTGTGAATGCTCGTCCTTACCAGCCTTGAGCTCCTTCTTCCTGTTTGCTTGGGGAAGTCTGCACCCTGCTACCAATTAGCAAGGCAAGTTGGCTGCAGTAGCCTCTTTCTAACTAGAAACATCTCTGATGTTTAGTACTTGTATTCCTAGTTGGTGCCTACCATCCCCAGTCAAGCTTGAGAGGTTGCTGTGCTTGGAGCTAGATCGATAGATCTTGTCTTCATTAGGAATAAGGTGGTTTAGATGTCTCACTGAAGTGTTCCCAAAGACCTGAGCTTAATACAAACTGGTTGTTGTTTTTCTGAAGGAGTTTGTTAACTTCAAATAGCTAAATGAGATTAAAAGAGCTGCTGTCTTGGGCAAGACTGTAGCAATGGTTAAAATCAGGAAATGACTGTTACATGGCTCAGCCAGAAACTGCTGGACAGACTCTGGGCAAGTCACGTAAGCTCTTGTTTCTGTGACTGAAACCAGTTAAGATTTACTTTCCATGCATGCAGAACTGCTTTGTGTGAGCACACAGGGGTAAGCTTACCTACCCTGGCAACTGTTGCATCAGATAGAGCAAACTGGTAAAATAGGACATGTAACTTCGAGCAAGTTTCTTATTTCTCTAGGTCCAATTCTTTGCTGCTATTTACCCTGTATGGGTGCACAATGGATAGGAAATTCTTTCACAAATGTTGACACAGCCACAGCTTTCCCCTTTGGCTGCTGCAGATGCACAACCCTGCCTGCTGGGCACCCCTTTCTGTCATTGCTCCCATGTGCTTCCTGCCGGGAAAGGGCTTCTGCGTCATGCTAGGATGTGGTATCTATGAACATACCCTGTCACCCTGGGAGGAGACCTGAAACAGGTGATGGCATGAGGTGGCTTGTAAAAAGGTCCCTTCTGACCTGAATGATTCCGATCCTAAGATTGAGCTCAGGCCTACATAGCCAAGTTGTATTTCGTGGCTGATGTTTGTTATGCATTACTTTATTACCAAATTTCTCATATAAACAGGGATGTAAATAGAAAGTTTATCTTACTAAAATTTTAAGTGATGAGGAAAACTTGTGCATCTATAAGGGGGGAGGAGAAAGGGGTCATCATGTAGATCTGGTGGTAAAATGAGGTATGCATTTTGCCCATAGTGATGAAGTGATTTCTTCAGGCTACGCTTTATCCAGATGTTTTATTTCATAACTGTCTTTCGAAGTATGGCACTCTTCCTGTTCTCTTCTATTGCTGGGAGCATTGCAACCATTGATGTTAGTAATTCTTCCTCTACCATTATATTATGTTATTAGCTATAATATATGCCAATCTAAATTCCTGATTAACCTTAATGTGGATACAAGTCCTTAACATCTCTTTAATGTTTTCTTCAGATACTTCAAGTACTTATTCTCTGACTTGGAACTAGCTTACACACTGCCATTACATTTAAATACATCATTTGTGTCTCTGTAGGGAAGTGCTAGTTTGGTTACAATTATTGCACTGCAAGCCTGAGGCTAGAGTAAGGTTATTGCTTAAATAATATATTGAAGGAAGGAGGTCATTTGGCTTGTTTTGTTAAGAATCTTGGGACTATCCTTTGTGTAAAACCACCAAAGGCTCATACAAATGACACCTGTATAAGCTCCAGGGATAATGTTCATCCTGGTCCGTGCTAGACACCCCAGCTTGAGAGTCATTAGTGAAGTAGGAGAATTGCAGAAAGCTTCCCTCCTAAATCTCTGACAAGAGACTCAGCAATAGCTGGAGCAGCTAAGAAGTATCACTCATCACTGCTCCAAAATCTGAGGGGAGTAGGGGGGGTTAAGAGGCTCTTGGAAACTTTTGAAATCATTGTTTTCATGCTTTAAGGCTTATATTTAACCTTCATTAAATGTTCAAGTAAGTGAATATTTTGGTTTATTTAGTGGGGTTCAGGTTGCAGTACAGATCACCACCCATTTCTGCTTTAATCTTTGCACTCGTGGAAAATGTTTACTAAGTTTAGACACTATTTAATCTCTCTCAAGCCTGTTATCTTAAAACCAGCAATAAAAAAAGCAGACTTTAAAAGAAAGTCCTCTTTACATCTGATATAAACCAAAACTGTGTTAATATTAGCATTTCAGAGTATCTAGGAACTCATTGCTTTCCATTTTGATAGCTTAGACATGATCTCTGTGGGCTGGGAAAATTCCCAGTGTATTCTTGGATTCCAGTCATGGCTGACATGAGGAACAGCTACCTGCAGTAGGGACCTGCAAAACCAGCCAGCATTACATAGTGCACAAAGCATGGCACTTCTTTTGAGGGCAAACCCGAAATGGGATGGGTTTAAGTGACTCCCTTCCAGGGCTTGTCCTAGGCTGTCCCAGCTGGGGTTTCTGAACCGTACATAGCAAGGTTTGCTTCCTGGATGTCCTCAGCATTTTATCTTTCCAGTCAGCCCTATTTGCTGGAGTAGGATGTGACGGTGTGAGCTTCCAACCTCAGAGACATGAAAGAATTACTGAAATTCTTCTAAACTAGCTAGACCCGCTTCCACATAGCTTGCCTGGTGTTTTCATCCTGCCAGAGACTGAGAGCTGTGGAGCTATATATCTCACAAGCAAATGACAAAGCCATGATTCTTGCCTGAAGCAGCTGCAGTCCAAGGCTCCAGTCCTGTGATCAGGCTGCTGCAAACCACCATGAGCCCTCCAAGGGCTCTGCGCTTGGAGCACACGCTCATGTTTGAGGCTGGGGCCGCACAATGTCAGAGCCAGATTTAAGGTAGTTGGTGCTGAACTGCCACAGGCTGGGGAGTTTCTGAAAATACCCCTAAACTCTTTGATTCAAAAGTAACATGACACTCTGCAGAGTTTTCCTTTGAGGCAGTGAGAGCTCGGATCTGCCCTCTGCATGCACGAGGGCTGGACTGGCTTCAGCAGGGA
>NW_009936823.1:145080-150626 GCF_000696875.1 Nestor notabilis
ACGTCGTGCTGGAAACAGCATTCTGCTCATTCTTCTGTGTGTTCACATTAGTGATATTTTCCAAGGTGAAGACAGGCTGTACTCATGGAGAGGGAAAAGAGCGGGTAAGATTATTCTGGCCTGTGTGATTTAGGAAGTTGCACTACATTCTGCACAATCACCTTATAATCTATAAAAATTAAATCAAGTACTAGTGGAGTGTAGTCTGAGTCACACTATTGGGACTATAAAGAAGTGCGTGTAACCAGCTTGAGTACATATATGCCACTTGTAGAGAACTGTTATCCTCCCTGTTACTCGAGTGTCCCCTTTCTCTGCACCTCTGATGAGGCTCGAGTCTTTAATGTTCCTGAACTCCTGCTAATTATGTGAGGAACTTCCCTGGAATGGCTTGGGAGTGTCAAGTTCAGCTTGTGTGTAAGCGCTGGCAGGCTCTGGGAGCAACTGGCTCTGGAGCCGTTTGGAGCACTGCGAAGGGTGGATGGAAGACATATGGCAGGGAGGGGACAGCAGTACCATAGAGTGAGGCATGGAGGAGAATGTCCCTAAATGAGCCCAGGGTGTTCGTGCCGAGCTCGGCTGCAGCCAGAGAGGAGGTTCCTTCATTTTCAGACCCTGAGTCGCCCTTGCAGCTGGCTCAGTTTTCACTCGTAAGAATGAGAACCTCATAAACCAAAACAACAAATCAACCTCCTAATAAACCAAATCGTTCCCCCTAGAAACTCAGTTTTCTGTCTCACTTCACCTTCTGTGCTTTTTCTTCACTTATAGAGATGTTTGTGCTTTCTTCTGTGTTATAACCAGAGCTGGGTGATGCTTTTCAACTTGCCTATTATTATTCACCCAGAACGCAAGTTCCAAAATCCTTTTCTGAGTTTAAACCTTCTGACAAATAAGGAAATAGGTTTTTCAAGAAAACAGTGCTGGCCATATTTCAGTAAAGTTGACATTTCTTATTTGAAAAGATATTTCTATGTTGAAATCAGAATTTTAATTTAGGTTATTCTGTAGACTGGCAAAACCTACAAAATTTAATCAAAGTTTTATTTTGAATTAGACAAAAGAATTTATTGAATCCAGTTAAATAAAAAAAGGGGGGGTTTGGGCGATGACACACAACTCTGAAAACAGAAATTGTTTTCTAAGAGAGCTGAGAGAAAAATGTGAAAAGTCTATGTCTAAACTTTCGGGTTAGGCAGTGAACACAACTTCTTTTGTTCCAGTCGTCAATCTCTGGAGCTATAGGAAGGTGACAGATCTTCATCCAGCTTCTGGTCAAATAATTAAGACATTTTCTGTATGTTACATTTCCTGTTAATGTGACAGCTTGATTTTTCATAATGCTACTTCAGCATTTGTGAGACTGGAGGCAATTAATTCTAATATCATTTGTTAGTGACTGGAGATCATTAACAGTTGCATAGACTAACAGGCAAAGTGCTTCGGGGAGGATAGGAAGAATACACAGAGAGGATAGGAAGAATACACACACACACCCCCACACCCAAATTAATTGTGTTTATTAAGAAACTAGAGATTTGAAGAGCGACTGCAAGCCCAAATAAGCTCTATCCTGGCAGGAGTGATAACAGTGCAGGTATGATGGAGAGCCCTCAGCTCACCCCACAGCCTTGCTAAAGTCTGTGCAATCAGTGAGATGCTTATTACCTATTCACTATTCTGTCTCTCTCTCTCTAATGCCTATTTTCAGCACTGATCACTAAGTTCACAAAAGCCTCAGAAGTACATACCCCTAGTGCTGGGGTACTGATGATCCACTGCACATGAATATGAATGTCCTGCTCTCTCTAACCTTTATTTGACTTTGGCACATGCATACCATTTCAGGCGGCTTTGGAGTTTAATGCAATCTGTTTCCACTGAAGGCAAGCAATGCTGGAAATATTATTACAATAATTGTATTATGAACATGGTATTGTCATGATCAAGTGAAGGGCTCCAGAATGTAACTGATAAAATGGTAACTTTGACTTCCATCTTTGGCTTAAAAACTGAAACCATTAACTATCATGAAATTAATTTAAGGTAGTTTGTGCCATATGAGGATCCATTCCCTTCATAAGTATTTACGCAATTAATGAGTAACTTAAAAGCATCTTATTCCCGTGTTCCAAGTCATACAGAGCATACCAGACCGTTTCTGCTTTGGTTTCTTATCCTCTGGCTTCATTCAGGTCCTAATTTGAACTTCTTAGCTAAATATGGAAAGAAGGGTGTAAATTGCACCAGTCCTACCATTAGCTTCAGTTTACAGAAGTGCCATTGATGCAGACTTCTGCATTTATTTTGGGTGGAAAGTGTCTATTTAAATTGTGAGATCAATCATCAAATTAGATGTGTGACTGCACACATCGTTCCAGTGTTTATTTTCCTTTCTGGCACACTTGTGGCTCTTCGGGTTTGAAGAATGTAACTCAATTGGAATGAGCCTCAGTGATAAAATGGTCATCACATAAGATGTCTTTGTGTTGTTTTGAAATGTACTATTACAAGGCATTTTAATAAACTTTGTTTTTATTTTCCTTGATTAATAACACATTTGCTTGTGAATTTTCTGGGATGTTTGATTCATGGTCTTTCCTTTCCTTTCCTTAGAACTCCTTGGTGGCAGCAGCCTTGTGGGACTATCCCATGGCGATCTGACCTGGTTCTGGCTTTGTCCAAGTAATTTTAGTCGCACTAACACTTTTGACCCCTGGTGTCATTGATAAGCTCCAGAGCACCGAGTGCTGGGTCCAAAAAGTTTTGAAGGATCTACAGAAAACTAAATGCCTGAAGCCATGTGATGGATGTTTATTTGTTTTAATTATCAATATAGAAAATAATACTCTGTCACTTTCTCTTCTCTTTTCTGCGTACTCACACAGATAGAAAAGTGGTCTTATAAATAGCGGATTCATTACGTGCATTAAACGTTGTCCAGTGATGTAAAGGAGGATAGTTCTGGTTTACTCTTCTCTGTTCAATAGCTGATATGATTTTTGCCACTTCCTCAGCTGCATGATGATTTTGTAGGAAAGACTCTGAGCACTGTGTAAGGCATTAAGCAACAGCAGCTGATCACTTGTGCTAATATGGTTTCACTATAAAATACTGTCATCTTCTTTTGATTGGCGCTTGCCTTTCATAGAATTGTTTGCCTAATGCAGTGCTAAATAGTTTCATTTTCTTCCCCTCCTTCCTCCTCCCTTTTTTAACTGGCTTTTATCTTTAAACTGTTTTTATAAAGCAGAAATCTGCGTTCCTTTGAACTTATCCTCTGATGTCACAAAAGCTGGGAGCTGACATGAATTACACTGTGAAAATACTGACATGCAGAGCTAGGTACCAGTGTGCACTGAAATACAGCAATGCATGTAGTGTTCAAGAATATCTTTTTAACATGCTGTTATTAGTGGCAGGCTCTTTGGTTTGAAAGCCTGTGATAGGTGAAATTAGCACACTGTTTTTCCAGCCTATGGATGGTAAATTCTTTTCCCTTTTGGGGTCAAAAAATACAAATATTAAAGAAAACCGCAAGTGTCACTGTTTGCAAGGTTACGATGTTTGTTATTAGAACTGTGGAATATGATCAATCTTTTAGGGAAGATAGTATGAGGGATCCATGAAAGGACAGGAAATATCTATATTTGCTGGCAGCATGCCTATGTTAAACATATTGCTCCCAGTGCCATCCTGATGGCACGGTGGGGAAGGACAGTTCAGCTATGCAGTATGAAAACATGCCATCATATCTATATTTCATAACACAGCACACCAAAGTCAGTCATGAGTTTAAATTAATTAGCTGAGGTTCTCTGCAGGAAGCCAGTTCTGTGGACAGCTAAAAAACCTGAGGATATTCAGTGGTATTAGGTCCCTAATCTTAATCCTCTCCCAGGAGAAGCAGCAAAATGCAGGAAGCACTTTGCACAAGGCTTCCTCTGGGTCCCCCAGAGATGTCCCACAGAGAAGCCTGGTTTTAATGCTGCATTCCTTAGCACAAATAAAGGACAGCTTTGCATCCTTACTTGTGCAAGGCTTTGAAAGGAGACTTATCGTGCCCTACAACATAGGTACAGTGAGGCAGTAGGGACAGTTAGTTACTTTTTCCCTTATAACTTTTTTTTCCTAATGCAACAGGATTATGGCATGCGTGAAAACAAAGTGGACTTTTGATCTTTAGCATAAGAAAACTATATAATGCTGTGCTTACTGGAAAGGAGGCTGAATTTAGCACCATTTATTTCCACCTATGAAGTATCCTAGCAGTCCTCTTAACTGTTGCTTCTATAAAACAGTTTTGATTCCATCAGGCAATTTCACTGATTCTGTTAATAGAGATTACTCTTCCCACAAGTATATAGAAAGCTTGGAGATGCTTTTAATCCCCGTTTGTCTTATCCAAAGAAAAAAAGATCCAACCAACCAAAAAGCCCCCAGCTTTTTATGTTTGTTTGAATCTAGTCCATAGCTCCTGGAACTAACTAAAACAAGAGAAAAAGAAATTCAATGCATTTGTAAATAATTCCAATTAGGAATAGCAGATTTGGCCAGCTGAGGTTGCCTGGGCTGTGTATGGAAGCAATTCACCTGGCTCCATCCACTCCTGTCTGACCCAGCAGAGCATGGTCTGGTCCCCAAGGTCCCTGAAGGGCAGCAAGGGGGGTGGACAGCCTGCTCTCCCTTGGTGCCAGGTGTCCATCATACCCAACCTAAACAGCCTGCTTCCCTTGCCTTGGGAATGCCACGGGCCACAGCAGTCCCATGAGAGCACTGGCCATTGGGTCTGTGCTGCAGGCAGGTTCCAGCCCTGTTTGCTCAGTGATGATGGAGGGAGCCTCATGACTGCAGCAGCGAGCCCATGCACCATCACCCACACACCCAAGGTAGTGCCAAGCCCTGAGCTTAATCCGAGAGGCTGTAGGTGGACGCAGATGGGTGGAGGGAAGAGCGGGGACAGCAACTGGAGGAAACTGGTCAGCAG
This sequence comes from Nestor notabilis, assembly GCF_000696875.1. Lineage (NCBI taxonomy): Eukaryota > Metazoa > Chordata > Aves > Psittaciformes > Psittacidae > Nestor > Nestor notabilis. Next base: position 150,068 of record NW_009936823.1, read on the forward strand.
TCTGATAGAATGAGGCTCGGTAGCACCCATGGGGTGCCCTTGGGCTTTACCTCTTCTGCCTGGGCTATGTTGTAGCAGTGGGTAAGCTGCACCCTCTGTGCATCCACACAGGAGCATTACAGAATCATAGAATAGTTTGGTTTGGAAGGGACCTTCAAAGCTCACCTAGTTCAACCCTCCTGCAGTGAGCAGGGACATCTTCCACTGAAAAGTAATGCCTAGAAAAAGTGTAAATGTGCAGGTACAAAGTGAGACAGAGGGTGTATTGGTGTTAGGTAAGGAGAAATAACCATTTAAACAATAGTTGCACAGCTGTTATCAATCATCTTTACCAATTGCTTCTAGCCAAAACCATTTATCTATGATAAAGATTTCTGTTATTTGGAGGCAGGCCTGGATTTAAAACCACAAGATATAGTGAGTATATTCAAAAGAAATTGTTGCTACTGAAAGAGCCCACAGGAGGAGGATGTGATGCAGCATTCTGCTCTTGTTTCATCCCCTGTTGCTGCTTATACACATCTAGGACAGACCCAGCTCTTGAGCTGTACTCAGCAGG